>NW_024879268.1:71830-134580 GCF_018340385.1 Cyprinus carpio
GAGAGTTTGATTTACCTGCATGAGTTAGGGCTAAAAGCTTTGGGTTTAGCCAAAGAATGGGCATTGTTTTAGATTCAACGAGCCATGATTCATTAATTCAGAACCAATGAATGAATGAACTGCTCTATACGCTACACAACCCAACTCTTTCACAGAACAGCTTTCAACATTAACACCATTAGAACAATTATTGACAATTTCCAATTCCGAAGAAGACGATTGTCTAATTTGGGGCAAGTAATCGAAGAGATGACAGTCTGACCCTCACATGTAAAGCCATGAGAGTAAACAAGATCGGTGGATTGACTTCCCCCACCTAGCAGAACCGAGACTGAAATTCCGAAGGAGACCTGTTAACCCCTCTGGTTCTAATCACTTATTGTGTATGTCTTTTTAAATAACTCTTGAATAGCTTAAGGGATCATATCCGATGTTTAGTAATGTGTGTGTTCGAATCTTCTATGCTTGATTGAACGTTTCTGACCATCAGTTATTTTGTCAAATGTATCATATTCTTGTTATAGAAATCATGTCCAAATTAATACCCGCAAAGAGCGTGGAAAATTGGACCACGTGCTTGATAAGATAACATATGATTTATGAATGGGTGGGACAAACATTGCAACACACCCCCGAGAAAGACAATATCTAATTGGTCAAAGACAACATTTGAGGTGTGGCCAAAAGGCCAGTTTAAATACTCAGGACACCATCAAAATTTTGCTTTTAGCTTTGAGCATTGCGTTTTAGCTTTTGCTATCAGTCATGCCGGCTTTTAGCCTGCTATTAGTCATAGCTTTGTCATCACCCCTTTTAGTGTTCTTCCGAGCGACTTTTCCAGCGTGCTTCGGCCTGCACGCCTGCTGCTACTTAGCCACTGGATGAGAAGAAACACCACCTAGTCCCGTCAAACTTTACTTCTATTCTTTTACTTTAGTTTATTTTCTTTTCCGTTTGAGAGTTCGTGTTCTGAGTTAAGTTTTGTAACGCCGTGTCTCCGAGGTCTGACCTCGAGTGCCCGTTCAACTTCAGCCAGCCCCACAACGGTCCGCATCGTTCAGCCAACGCCCAACCATGGGCTTCCCAAGACGTCACTTCAAACGGACTACTGAACTTCCAGCCAATCAAGCAACTTCGGGAAAGAACCACCTTTTCAGCGACAAACAAAGGAACCCCGTTAAACAGGCAACGCAAGGAACCTCCAGACTCACATCTGTACTGGTGTTATCTTAATATAATTTAAAACCTCATTGAGGAACTCAGTGCGAGGGTTAATTCAAGTGGATTAATGGTTGTTCATGTCTATTGCAATTTCACGTATTGCGGTAAACTTGGGATTTTCACAGTTTCATCCTCTTAAACTCATTCTTTCCTAACTTTCTATCTTCCTGCAACTTGTGTGAATGTGTGAGCGCGTGTGCTTATGTGTTTAGATTAGTTTATGTCTTAGATTTATCTAATAAAGCCTATATTCATATTGAAAAGAGAAGTATCTTTTGTTTTGTGCTCACAAGTTAATGTCTTAAACTGCCGATCTTGTTTACTGTGCTAATTTATAGTGTTTTCACTATACTTGTGGATATTAATATCCAGCCAGATTTGAATGTTAAACGGTCTCTTCAGTGAATCGCTGGAAACCGTTTCAATGAATCAAGCCGTGAAACAGTGATTCTGTTTCAAAATGTTCCCTTTAAAATCTTAAATTATTTTTTTTGTGATTTGTTGTGCTTTTTCTTTTACTCGGCAAAGGAGAAGTGCTCACTAACACAGATTTAGACAGATTTGTGAACAATATTTAAGAGAAGCCATTTGTGTACATAGAAAAAAATCTTAAGGCCCGTTCACACCAAGGACGATAACTATAAAGATAACGATAAAGATATAGTTCTAAAAATCTGAAAATATTTTTCAGTATTGCAGAAAGAATAGCAGAGTCCACACGACGAAAAAACTATGGAGACGAGAAAAGGGGAGAGACAAAGAAAAACTATATCGTTGGAATCACTTTCAAAATGACCTCAAAGATGATTTTTGATGAACGATAAATTGACAGCCAATCAGAATCCATCCTGCTGTAACCGCTCGGAAATTTAAAGTGGCAGACGAACGTGTGCTTAGAATAAACAGAAGATATCGTTCGCTGGTGTGGATGCTAATATTGTTATCTTTATAGTTATCTTTATAGTTATCGTTCTTGGTGTGAACGGGCCTTTAGATCTTTGAGTTCAGCTCATGAAAAATGCAGGCAAAAAAAAAAAGTGTTGCATTTATAATTTTGTTCAGTGTAGTTACGAAGACCAAATGTGTAACTCACATTTTTTGTAAAACTCGTACTGTTTGTAACAACATGCTGAACACATTTTGTACATTAGTGCTCTCATTATAAAGTTATGTATATGATAGGTTCTAGTCATAGTTATTATTGTTCTGCATTTCTGTTTTGAGTTGGGCGTGCTAAAGATCAGTACAATGTAGCACTTTGATAGCAGGTTTTTAATCAATGGGATTTAACTCAGATCAGATTTATTTTCCTTCGAAGGATACACTTCATAATCGATACGAGTACAACAACAACCTTTTAATTATGACTTATATCGGCAACAAAATGCCTCGAAGTGAACGTGTCTCACATGCACGTACAGCTCACATATCAAGCTCCCTTGCCCCAATTATTTTTGTATGTTTTAAATGTCTTTGAGCAGCCTGGAATTACCATTTCCGTTAACTTTTCTATGTACAAAATGGTCAGTTATACTTGTGGTGGATCAGAGTAATGTTCATTTTTAAGGTTCATTTAATAAAGATTCCTTTAAGGAGAGATTATGATAGTCATCAGCTTGAATGAGCGGGTCTTTGTCTTTGAAAGTGCTCTGTGCTTCAGTAATCACATCTTGCATATTAAACATTTTTTCGCTCGCATTAAAAAAACACTTCATTACAGCGTCTTCAGTTCTTGCAAATCACAGGCACATTAGTCAGTCTGAAAGATCGCCCAAGGCTTGGCCCGAAATTTTGCATACTTCCTAAGATCCGCCACTTGTGCCAGCTTAGGTTGACCAGCTCTCATTGTTTTTTATTTATTTATTTAGTTGTGCTCAAGTCCTTGATTTGCATATTAAAATGCCAGCAGTCCTGTCAGGAACCATCTATGTGTGCATAATCTACCCCCACCCGCGACCACCCGCCCATCAACAGTTTTTGCTATTAACCTTGCCTTTGTTTTGTGTTTTCTGTGGCCTCCTCTGCCAGCCATATGGTATCACAGCTGCTGCTCTCCAGCCTGGCAAAGAATGCTTGAAGAGACAATATCTACCAGTGAACATTCAAAGTCAATCATCCCTAAATGGCCCTATCATGGGTCCCCATCCCCAAAAGCATATTTTTGGCAGATGCTTCGAAATGGATGCTCTCTTTACTGCACATTCGGATATGATTTGTTGACCTGCAGAAGCCAAATTGCCTTGGCAAATGCCGTGCCTTGCAAAATTGGCCATTTTTATGGATCAAGGTGTTGTTTGGGAAATTTATTATTATTTTTTTTTTTTTGTTAAACTAGAAACTTTTGTGAGCCAGGTGGAATTGTTGTTTGGTAAACAAGATGGTGGATAACTACTACTTTGTGGTTGTACTCTATACATCAGGGCTGCACGATTAATCAAAATTAAAACGCAGTCGTGATTAGGCAAAAACTGTGATTGACATGCGTATCTTTCAGTGAAGCATGGTTCTGTGATCAGTAGTAAATCTCCATACAAAGGCCATTCACTGAAAGATACGCATGACAATCACATTCGATTAATCGTGCAGCCCTACATCAGGCATAGCCAACCACCTTGCTCCTGGAGAGCTACAGCATGCCTATATGTAGAATTCAGTTCTTGCTCCCTGTCTGTCTGTCAGCGTTTCCTTGTGTCCATAAAAAGTCATGTATTTAGATATATTAAATTTTAAGGCCATAAAACGTCTTAAATGGTACAAGTAAAAGTCTTAATTATGATTTCAAGAGGTCTTAAATTTACGGACAGATAGCCATATGGATACATATGGCTGATTGTGACGATTAAACTTCAAAAGGCTATGATTTCATTAAATAAACATGAACGCACGTTTCAAAGTCAGGTGCTGTGCTGCTCTGTGTACTGCCATTAATGGAGAAACCGCTACATTTCTGCCATTCTTTTATGCTGCAAACACGCAGTTGCAAATGTGAGCTGGTGGACTGACAAAAAGGTAATACATTGTAAAAATGTAAATAATTAAGACACTAAGATGTAGGGGTGACCCCAAATAGTTGGCGATTCGATGCTTTGATAGGAGGAGCACGATTCGACTACCAGTCTCACAGTCGAATATTCGCGGGATGTTATGATTATGCCATTTTGATTGATCGGTAATTATCTCTTCAGCTTGCAGCACAAACAGGTCAATCATCAATGCAGAATAGCTGTGACTGGGACTGTCATATACATAGCATTATAATGAGAACACTATTATAATAAAACGCTGCAAATTTTTAGAGCTTCTGCACGTTGTGACATATGATTCAACTATCAGCTGAATAACCGCAATATTTGAAAATTCCGATTCGACTATGAAAATCCTTAGTCGAGGACACCCCTACTAAGATTGATTTATATGTTATTATTATTTATATAAAGTTAATATAACTGATTGATAACAATTGTTTAAATCAATATAATAATTGATACTTTGGACTCATCTTCAAATTCTCATTACTGAGGTAAAAATGTATTTTCATTTCCCTAGATCACAAAAATTGTATTACCATGGTGTGGAAAAAAAAAAAATTAATAATATTAAAATAATAATAGAATAATATTTTAGTATTTTAAGTAGTGAAATACTTAATACACCATGTTGGTGTTTGTTGTGCTACCCTTTTAATAATAAATGCTGATTTTCCAGACATGATGTCCAGACAGGTGTCCAGATTTTCATTTTGCGTGATTTTGGACCAAAACTCCAGCTTTTATAGTTTGGTGCTACTACAAACTAGATAGTACAACATCCGGAGGCATGACAAAAGTACATTGTTGCACTCAACTTTCAAACTACCATTGCTCAATACCTTGTCATCTGTGATTATAGTGTGTGTCCTTGGATTTTTTTTGTTGCTTTTCATCACTGGCCCATTGACAGTTACAAAGCTTCACCTGGATCCTTCGGATACTGCATTGCTACCCTCTCTGAGTCCCCAGAGCTCTCCACCTGTGACAGCTCAGAATCAGCAGACTGTCGAAGGCAGTCATGCCCTGAACTTAAGAGCCCTTTGCGGTGGTCTTTGTGATGAACCCTCATCAGTCAGAGGCTGAGTGGACGTATCTCACTCAGGGGAGAGCAAGGCTGCTCTCAAGACTGGGCCCTTGAATGAACCCAGAAAACACATGGCCGCTGGGTGTGTTCTTGAGATTCCCGTACTAGAGAGCATGGAAAGCTGACACAATATTGCACAAGCTGCTATTCAGTCAGAAAATGATGTTTCTTGTGATTGACTGTAAGATGGATTGAAACTCATTTTGGCAGCATTCCCTTGACAACCTGTTATCACATTTTTATCTGAATACAAATATTTTTTGCCTGTATCTTCATCTCACAACCTGTTGTTTTGTAAGGACTGTACAGTATAATACAGCTAATGTTCAGGGATTTTAAAACACTTGTAGGAGAAGCCCAAGCTTGTTAGGTTTTATTCTGAAAAGTTGAGTGATTCTGTTTTTTCCTTAGCCTGGTATGATGGGGCGAAATGTTTTTGTGTTATTCAGGGCCTTATGCCTTTTGTACTATTCCAGTCAAAAGTATTTGCATACCTGACTGGCTTAATAGGCTTAAAGGTTCACGCTTTAATGGTTGAAATGGGTTTTGTAGACAAATATGAATTGTGGCGTCATGAATATCTTTTCAGAACTGTTTTTTTTTTTTTTTTTTTTTTTTTTTTTTTTTTAAATTGAGGTCAACAAGTGTTAGTGTACATTTATTAATAGTCTTCAATAAGCTTCCCAAGTTTAAGAAAAATAAAACGCTGTTAATTTTATTTTTATATGTGTATTTGTAATGTGTATCTTAGATAAAAGAGAATATAATGATTTTTTTTTTCATTTATTTATTTTTTGGGGGGGCCTAAATTTTTGTCATTCCTTTTCATTTTATTTTATTTTTTTAACCTTGTAAGTCTTTCTTTTTAAAATAGTGAAATTAGTTTGGCTGCACTGCTCAGACTACTTGCAAAACAGCAGAACCAACATGACAGAATTGTGATCAAATCGTGAATCATGATTTTCCTGAAAAAAAATCATATGATATTTTTTGCCATATTACCCACCCCCTAACTAGCAGTGTGTTTTTATTATTATTATTATTATTATTATTATTATTATTATTATTATTATTATTATTATATTGTCACTTACAGTATGTCTCTAAAGTCCTTGTTTTTACCTTTATACTCTATCCCTTTCATATTCTCAGTATTTCTGCATCTGTACTTCTAATAGGGTCTGCTCTTCATATCTATACTGTCACAGTTTTATTCAATTTCAATGTCTATATGAATATTATATATATCAGTGGGATTCCATATCTGATATCGCAATTTATTGCAGGAGTAGTTTTATCTCTTCTGATTTCATTAAATTGACATTGTTACCTATTGGTCCCTGTTGCTTCCTCTGCATTGTTAAAGATTAAATTCTGTTCATGTATTATATTGTATTGTATTATATTGTGGTGGCCAAAATTGTTAGAACACTTGGCATATTTAAGAGGTTTCAGTTGTTTTTGTCAAATTGACCATTACAATACCCATAAAACGCTATTGCTGGAACGACCTGTGACAGAAGGAATCTGCTGGAACACTGAAAATGATGGACTGGTCCCCTCAAAGTCCGGAGCTCAACCCCATCTAGCAAATTTGGGACGAGTTGGAAAATAAACTGGACAGATCTATTGTGCCTTCAAAGGAAAGCCTTTGGCTTGAGTTGCAGAAGGCATGGGATAACATTAGTGTTGTAGTTCTCAGGAAATATATTCACACTATGCCAGAGAGATGTGCTTCTGTAATTGATGCAAAAGGTGGACATACCAAATATTAAAGTTGAAAGTGGATAAAAACAGTACAACCTACTTCATCTGATATTTGTTGTGCTCAGAGCAACCATCTGCATGTTTTGTGAACATTATTAAATGAAATCATGTTTTGGAGACAAAAAAAGGTAAATATTTTCAGATCTGTCAGGTGTTCTAACAATTTTGGGCACCACAAATTGTTGACACTTCCTTCAGTGCATAAAAAGTTAAAATCTGTCAATAAAATGCTCCAAAAACCACATGTGACTGCACTCCACTGTGCTCAGCAATGCCGATGGTAAGGGCAGCATGGAATTATGTGGCATGTACCCTCCTCCAGCTCTTATGCTCTTTTGTTCACAGCATGGGTTCAACTCTGCAGCTGGCTATTGTGGTGAACATAAGGAGAGGACAAATTTCCAGCTTTCTGTCAGCTCTCTTCATACAGCTAGCTTGCTGCTCACAGTTGTACAAGAAGGTTACCTGGTGGCATACTGTTGATGCCTACAACATCACTATAGCAACCAATTTGGATATGCCTACACTGTCTGATTTCCAGTCATGATTATGGGATGCAAAAAACGCTTTGTGATTGTCCATAATATGAATTCAGTATTGAATTGGCCTCCTTTCAGTTAAAGAGTTAAGTAGAATTACATTAGCCACACCTCACTAAAAGTTGAATTGGAATGACAAGATTTATAAATTTATGGGAAATAAAGTGTAATACCGATTACCAATTAGGTTTCCTGGGAAGAACTCTTACAGCTGCATTTTGGAGTAGCTGTAGCTTGTTTATTAAAGATGCAGGACAGCCACCTAGTAGTGCATTACGGTAATCCAGTCTAGAGGTCATGAATGCATGAACTAGCTTTTTGCATCAGAAAGATGTATCTCTCCATAGCTTGCCGATGTTTCTAAGGTGGAAGAAGGCTGTTTTTGTAAAATGTGAAATATAATTTTCAGAGTTGCTGTCAAACAAAACACCCACATTTTTGACTGTTGAGGAAATAACAGTACATCTTTTTAGAAGAAAATTGTATTCTAAGATATTCTGTGTACAGGTTTTTGGTCCAGTAAGTAATATCTCTGTCTTATCTTAATTTAATAGAAGAAAATTCCTGGTCATCTGATCTTTTACATCTTTAACACACTCTGTTATCTTAGATAATTAATTGGTCTTGATGAAATATATAGCTGAGTATCATCATCACAACAATAGGAACTAATCCCATGTTTTCTAATAATATTACCAAGAGGCAGCATGTATACTGAAAACAGCAGAGGGCCCAGGACAGATAATTGTGGCACTCCATATTTTACTGGCGCTAACTTAGATGATTCCTCATTTAAAAAAACAAAGAGGTAACAGTCAAACATGAAGGATTTAAATAATTTAAATGCCTGACATTGAATACGAGTATAATTTTGTAATCAGTCTATGAGTATGTTGTGGGCTACAGTGTAAACTCAACATTAATATCAAGTAAAACTAGGAAGGAGATGGAGCCTTGGTCTGATGCAAGAAGCCATTTATCATTTTAACAAGTGCGGTTTCTGTGTCATGATGGGGCCTTGCACTGTTTGCACAAAACTTTTAATCAGCACTGCACAAGTATTATTCAACATTGGTAATAGTAAGAAATGTTACACAGGCAGCAAACCATCATTTTAGAATGATTTCTTGAGGATCATGTGACTCTGAAGACTGGCATAATATTATGATTTGTATTAAATTTCATTGTTTTTCATTTGTTTTTAACTGTAAAAGAGAGTAAATTTTTCACACTTTTACATTAACAAAACATTTTCATGTAGAATATTACATAGCCTGTAATAGATCTGTAAAGTTGCAAAGACTAAAGTCTCAAATCCAAAGAGATGTTATTTATAAAAGTTAAGTCAGCCACGCCCCCCTGAAACGGCTCGTTCTAACACGCCCCCACATCTCTACGTCACTATGTGGGAAGATTTGCATAACACCGTCCAGATGTTCATGCAAAGAAAGAAGGCGTAGCTTTTATTCTCGCTGTTGCAGCCATGTTGTGGAGACGCTGTGTTTCATGTGAAAGCGAAATCAGTGGTTAAGTTGTATTTACAGCGCTGTTCCAGAACAACCCAAATATTCAGATGTGTGCTGCGCATTTTATGGAGGATGAGGACTGTTTCCTGAACCAGTAGCTTGCAATGCGTCTGTGGCACAAAGGCTGTTTCTATAAAGTTGGGCAATTCCAACTTTGCAAGGACAGTCTGGCGCTTTTGACTTACAGCCTTGTAAGTAAGTTTTTTATATTTAAAAAAATTGCCAATTATGATTCAATTTGTTGTATTTGTTGTTTCTCTGATCACAAATGCAGACATGGTTTTATGTTTACGCAGCACGATATGCAACGCTTAAAAACACAGTTTAAGTCATTATAATCAGTAATTATGTCCCCACTGGATGCAACAAATGCCTCGTTTGTAATTTTTATTGGTTTTGTCTCATCTAGTGATGTCTGGATCGCGAATGAATGGTTCTATTTAACCAGATCTTCTTAGTGAACTGGTCGAACCAGTTCACCAAATCGCACTGAATCGTTTGAAATGGTTCGCGTCTCCAGTACACACTAATCCACAAATTACTTTAAACCAATATCCCGAGTTATTCAGTTACTCCTAACAGTACATTGACTGAACTGCTAAAAGAGAACCGATGATTGGATGCGCACGAGCAGAGCAGCTGGACTGCGTCTCGTCCTGCTGGGAGACGGCACCACAGTATGTAAAGGGGCGTAACAATTCTGTCACATTCAGCCAATCACAACGCACTGGATAGCTGGCCAATCAGCATACACCTTGCTTTTTTAAAAAGATGAGCTTTGTAAAAATCGACGTGTTTCAGAAAGGCGGGACATAGAGGAGAAACAAAAATGTACATTATGTGGAAAATAATGTGTTTTTTTTTAACCTTAAACCATATAAAGACATTGCATTACACCAAATACACAAAATAATGTTCGTTTTAACAATGTCGTATGACCCCTTTAAATAGGTTGAGATTTACCCAATTCATTGACCTTTCAAATGCATACTTAAAGGGATAGTTCACCCAAAAATGAAAATTATGTCATTAATGACTCACCCTCATGTCGTTCCAAACCCGTAAGACCTCCATTCATCTTCGGAACACAGTATAAGATATTTTAGATTTAGTCCGAGAGCTTTCTGTCCCTCCATTGAAAATGTATGTACGGTATACTGTCCACGTACAGAAAGGTAATGAAAACATCTTCAAAGTAGTCCATGTGACATAAGAGGGTCCGTTAGAATTTTTTGAAGCATCGAAAATACATTTTGGTCCAAAAATATCAAAAACTACGACTTTATTCAGCATTATCTTCTCTCCCGGGTCTGTTGTGAGCGCGTTCACAGCACTGCAGTTTAGTGATATCCGGTTCGCGAACGAATCACTCGATGTAACCGGATCTTCTTTAACCAGTTCACCAAATCGAACTGAATCGTTTGAAACAGTTCGCGTCAACAATAAGCATTAATCCACAAATGACTTAAGCTGTTAACTTTTTTTAATGTGGCTGACACTCCCTCTGAGTTCAAATAAACCAATATCCCGGAGTAATTAATTTACTCAAACAGTACATGGGACTGAACTGCTGTGAAGAGAGAAGTGAAGATGAACACCGAGCCAAGCCAGATAACGAACGAAACATTGACTCGTTCTCGAGTCAAGAACCGGTTGCATCGGTTTTCGGATCACCGGTAGTGATGGGAAGTTCTGTTCTTTTCCGCGAACCGGTTCTTTCGGACAGTTTGATTCAATAAACCGGTTGCCGAAACCAGTTCTTTTGCGCTCGACGTAATGACTTCATTGGTGATGATTGCCCTTGATTCAAGCCTTCGGTTTACCCGTGCTCATAACATTAGCACAGAATCAGTTCAGAATCAATCATCAAAAGAACCAGTTCGGTTCAGACGCGCTGTGTGTCAGTCTGCTTCACGCTGGATCACGCCATGCGCAGTATCATCAGCTCCTCGGTTCTCGAACCGGACGCGTCCGACAGAAACGGTTCTTGACTCGAGAACAAGTCAATGTTTCGTTCGTTATCTGGCTCGGCTCGGTGTTCATCTTCAGTTCTCTCTTCACAGCAGTTCAGTCAGTGTACTGTTTGAGTAAATGAATTACTCCGGGATATTGGTTTATTTGAACTCAGAGGGAGTGTCAGCCATGTTAAAAAAGTTAACAGCTTAAGTCATTTGTGGATTAATGCTTATTGTTTGACGCGAAACGTTTCAAACGATTCAGTTCGATTTGGTGAACTGGTTCAAGAAGATCCGGTTACATCGAGTGATTCGTTCGCGAACCGGATATCACTAAACTGCAGTGTTGTGAACGCGCTCATAACAGACCCGGGAGAGAAGTCAATGCTTAATAAAGTCGTAGTTTTTGATATTTTTGGACCAAAACGTATTTTCGATGCTTCAAAAAATTCTAACGGACCCTCTGATGTCACATGGACTACTTTGAAGATGTTTTTATTACCTTTCTGGACGTGGACAGTATACCGTACATACATTTTCAATGGAGGGACAGTAACCTCTCGGACTAAATCTAAAATATCTTATACTGTGTTCCGAAGATGAATGGAGGTCTCGCGGGTTTGGAACGACATGAGGGTGAGTCATTAATGACATAATTTTCATTTTTGGGTGAACTATCCCTTTAAGGATATGGGTGTCACATGTCATTTCAGTTGTCATCTTTGTTCAAATCATTCCTAACCTCAGGAATACAGCTAAAGCATTGCAGTGGTATTAACTGCCCTCAATCTAAATGGGTTTCCAGTTAGTGGCTGATTCCGTCCTGTCCGGATGCTTTGTCCTGTCAGATGCTTTGTCCTGTCAGCCAGTGACACACGTAATGCTTAAAAGATTTGTGTGACAAATTGCCTGTCCAGATGCGAATGATAGTATGAATCATTGGAGTCGGACCTCAGACGAACGGAACCAACCCCATTTTTTATATAAGTGCCATTACACTTAGCCGTGATGTCAAGCGACAAGAAGACGCTGAGTCAGGATGAATCTTACGCATAAATTAATTTATCTCCAGCTCCGGGTTTAAACTGTGTGTCCTACATACTAATCAATATTGTCTGTGATAAGCTCAATGCTGCTTTGTATTTCTTTTCTAGCACTGTAATTCATACACTCCCCATCTTTATCTCTCCTTTGAGTGAATTTCTTTTCTCTCCATGCTGTCAGTCTTCTCATTCTCTTCGCTCATCTCTTTGAAGAGGGTTTATTTGCTTCCTTTAAGTTCAAGGCTTCAGACTCGCTCTCTAGGTTTGTTGTTGTTCCCAGCTGTCCATTTATCATTTTCTCACTTTATCACTCTATCTCTCTTGTATCAAGACAAAGAGAGTCACTCTGTACAATAACCCGACCTGCACAAAGACTCCTCTGTAGCCTCTGGATCAAAAATAGCAGCACTTCAACAAATTTAGCGGCATTCATACATTTTCTGGAATGCTTTTATAAAGGATTGCCTGTTTTGTTTAAAGATGGAAGATGTTTGGCTTGCAGCAGGCCTTTTTATGAATTGATGCGGCTGTAGTGTTTCCATGGACACTAAAAGCATAGTTCTTTCATTGTTATATTACTGTCATTTAAAGGATTTTTTTTGGGCTATCCATGTCATGATTACCTAGCAACATCTTTGATTGAAAAATGGTATTGTATAATAAATGAAGGCTTTCTAAATGGTATAATCTTTCTCTTGCAGGTTGGTGACTTTAGAGAACAGCCCTGCCATCACACCTTAGCTTTTGAGGATCTTCCAGAATATGTCCACCCTAGTTGGTAGGTAGTTGTTTCTTTAAGTGTCCACTTTCTTTTTTAATTAAAAATCAAGATGGAAGCCAATGCCAATTTAACTGTCAAATGGACATGCCCTGAAATGCAAGTCAGAGACTTTTCTAGCTGAATTCATCATCTCAATTTAAATTCTTGTTGACCTCAATCCTTTGAAATCATTTTTAAACGGTATATTTTGCCATTATTTGTCTGTATTTTTCTTATCCCTGTGTCATTAAAACTCATATGATTTTTTTCTCTGAATCACAAAAAGTAAAAAATATATTGGATACTCTTTTTAATTTAATGGAGGTGTATAAGGACTAAGGACTAAGTATAAGGGCTTGATTGGTTAAGCTCCAAAAAGGATGCAAAAGTACTATTATTAGAGTATCTTGAAAGTGGTATGCTACTGTATATTCCAGGTCTTCTGAAGGTTTATCAGAAGAGCAGACTGAAATTTGTTATTTACTGAAATTGTATCATCTGCCATAGCTTTCCTTTGTTTGTTTATGTGAGAAGTAGTGAGATCCACTTTTTTTCTTCTGATTCATATCATTTCAGTGAATCTGACTTATATTTCAAGGAGTGACTTTCGGGACTCAGAACACTTAAAGAGATAGTTCACACAAAAATGAAAATTCTGTCGTAATTACTCACCCTCATGTTGTGTTTCCAAACCAGTAAGACCTTCGTTCATCTTTGTAACTCCAATTAAGATATTTTTTGATGAATTCCGAGAGCTTCCTGACCCTGCATAGACAGCAATGTAACTGACACGTTCAAGGCCCAGAAAGGTAGTAAGGACATTGTTAAAATAGTCCATGTGATAGTCCATCAGTAGTTCAATCGTAATGTTATGAAGAAGAAATTGTTGAATAAAGTCATAGTTTTTGTTTTCTTTGTGCACAAAAAAAGTATTCTAATAGCCTAATAAAATTAAGGTAGAAATTGTCACAATATTGTAATAATTGCCCCTTCAAGTTTGCTTTTTTTAATACGGATCAACGTTAACTGCCATATGGCCTTGAAATGCGTTTCACTGATTTGTACTGCTGAATTTACAAAGCAGAACTTAATTCATTCTCTTCAATTTTCTCAGTTCTTGTTGGCTGAATATTAACTAAGTTGTCATCAGTCCTAATGAAATGTTTTTTTTTTTTTAATTTTAAGTCAGTTTGCTTGTCAATCAGCAGTTAATACATTTATGTACTCTTTTATTCATGAAGGTGTTATTCAATTTATTGAACACAAGGTGATTTCTTATTCTGGTCGGTAGTTGTTGAGCTCTTTATTCTGCTCAGCCAGATCCTTTTAGTGGTTGTCTCTTACTCTCGTATTTTTAATTCACTTAAAATGCTATTTTGGTTGTAATAGAAACTGTTTTTCAGATATGAATACATTGATTTACAGAGTGACAAAGGCAACACAAAAATTGCTGGTTTTGCTTTGTTGGGGTTGTATTAGAATTAGATAATTAACGGTTTGATTGGGGCACTGTAATTAAATATGCTTGCATCACCGCCTCCATTCCACCATCATAGCCTCTGGGAAATGTCACACAGAAGTGTTCGCTCAAGAGGAGCTGTTCAAGCATAAGGCCAACACCTCTCATAACCTCAGACGGTCAGAAAGATGCGTAGCTGTCGGAGTCGAGGGTTGCAAAAGGTCAGCACGAGAGAGAGAGTAAAAAAAGCGTTTCATTAAAGCATCTACTGGCGCATTGAAATGCAAAGAGAGGCAGCTGATTGAAGCGATTTTTCCATTTGCATGCTCATTTCTCCTATCCTCGTCTCCTTCAGGTGCTGATGGTAATATTAGCACAAGGGCCTGTTAAGACTCCGTCTCTTTCATTCATTCTTCAGGAAGCTAGTTAGGAAAAAAAAAATATTTCTCTCTATGGATTGGAATGAGGATTCCAGTGACCGGAAATGAATCTGTATCATCTAGAGATGTTGAAAGTACTTTGGTACAAATTTGATACTTGTGTGTGTGTGGTATATATATATATATATATATATATATATATATTAGGTATTGGGTAGGATTTGGGATGTTTAATATGGTCATGCAGAATATGTGCTTTATAAGTAATAACAAACAGCCAATATGTTAGTATTAGGCATGCGGATAAGCAACTAGTTATTAGTGAGAATTGGTCTCTATACTTTAGTGTTACTGTAATTTCTATCAAATTTCTAAACCGGTAACCTTTTTTCATATGTAATAATACATATAAAATGTGTACATGTAGCATTTTTAAAACTACTGGTTTTAGTTTTAAGTCTTATTATTTTTAATGTGTTTAGAAAAATGCATAGAATATCAGTCATTTATCTGTTATAAGTCATGAAAATTAATGCCACATGGTTTTTTGAGTAGCATAGTTTTGTTGTTGAATTACTGTATTTCACTGGTATTGATACTGACCACGTTTCGGTATTATAACAACCCTAGTATCATCTCAGCGACTGAATTTTCTCTTCTGAATTCTTGTATTCATAGCTGCATCGCTTTTAAAAATGTGAAGTGGAACAAGAAAAGTAAAAATAACTCCTCGAGACAGAATGTGAAAGACAAAGTTTCAGGTTGTCGCCAGCACTCTAGCGAACGCAGCGCAGCATTCGGGCCAGCTTATCTGCCTGAATGATTAAATCTCATCATCTGCTGTAACTCTGTGTTCTTAGCGCTGTTAGACAGGGGAGCAGATCTCTCGCTGTGCGCCAAACAGCTCACTTTCCTCATCTCTCACTGCTCGCAGCTCCTCACCTGCTGAGGTCTGGGATGAGAGGCTCCTGCCCTCCTACTGACTGCACTACTGTCTTTCTCTGAATCTGGAGCGTGTGCGTGATGCTGAGCTGCTTTACTGTGGCACTCCCATTTGCTTCATGTTACAGTGGAATGGCTGTAGTAGTACATTTAGCTTTTTAATGTGGAAATTGGTCTGTTATCACTTGCTATCAAAGTGTAGAAAACAAGCTACTTGTATCTTAAAGTAGTTGAGGTCAACATTAATTTAAACCAAGTCTAGTTGAATTGAAAAACTATATAAATTTAACAGTTCCAGTACAAATGAAGCTCAGTCCACAGCATTTTGTGGCTTATGTTGATTACCTCAAAAATTATTTTTACTCATTTGCTCCTCGTTTGCTTTTTTTAAAGGAAATTTTGATGTGGACTGGGCAGCAGATATGTGAGGAATAAAATCACTTCTTCTTCTGTGTATTATTTGAGCTGTTTTAAATAATCTCCTTTACAGTTTTTTTTTTTTTTTTTTTTAATTGTTTATGGCATTGCATTGCCATGGAGACAAAGTTGTAAAATTGTATGTAACTTTATGCAGAAAAGGTTTTGTTTATATTTGACTTTACACACTGAAGTCATGTTGACAAACATTATTTACAGGAACCACTTCATAAAACCCAGGACTTTCAATAATTTTTTTTCTTTTAGCATTTTATACATACAAAGACTTTATCTAATACTACAGTTTTCCCTAATTGACCTTTTATTTTTCACATCCTTTTTGTTATTTATAGAAGATTTTAGACCTACTATTAAAGCTTTTAGTTGAACTCCAAAGCAAATGTTGAACCTGAATAACTTTTCAGATATACGGTATCTTGTATAAGAGGTTTTTTTTTTTTTTTTTTGCTACTACTAATAGTTTTTCTTTTCTCTATTTTGTATTGTGCGTGTTAACCACATACACCTTTTCTCTTTTTCAAATTTCCTGGGCTTTTAAAACTGAATTTCCAGTCAATTTTACAGGTCTTCTAGCCTTTAAAATGTCTAAAAGCTAAATCTGAGCTCTTTAAAGAACCTTCTGGGAACCCTGTTCCATTTTACTCTTTACTGTTTAAACAGTGAATATTTGAACACACCACAGTTTGGCCCTGTTTACTTCCATTTTATGTGCTTCAGTGTAACATTGATTTTTGTTTGTGTTTATATATATATATATATATATATATATATACACACACACACACACACACAAGATAACACACATACATATACATATAAATATAGAAGAACTGCTCAACTTGCTAAAAGCAATTATTTTTATATCAGGATACTAAATAAATTATAGAACTGCTACTTATTTGGCTTCTACTCTACACTTTGTAGACAAAGTTTTTGATTAACCATGAATGAAAAATGGATGAAAAACTGCAGCACCTCTAAGAACATATTTGATGTGAACTGTAGTATACAGAGATGATCTGAATTGCATTATTCAGTGGGTTGGCACTTTACACATTTACTCTGTGCTATTAGACCTGCAAAGTAACAGGAGTTCAGTGACTTTTCACATAGCCCGCATGGGGGTTAGAGCCCATAATGGAAATGTTGACACTTGGTTTAATAAGATTTTCAGAAATGTAATGAACTTTTTCTATTTGTGACAGCAGAGCTTCATTAGTGGTGTAAATACTCCTACTCCTGAGGATGAGGTCACCATGTGTATTCTCACACATACACAACAGAAATCCCATAATAAGTAGACTTAAGGCCGTGAGATTTGCCCTTTTAAATGCCAAATCGTTTGCAGCAGTTTTAATAACCTAAGGAAATTTCGTACACGATTGTGCGGCTATTTTGATAGCACCGGTGAATGTCTGAAATGCCATCGGGCTGATGCCTAAGCCTGTTTGCTTTACTCACAGCAGTTCACAGTGACACGAAAAGTCATTGCTTTTTCAAGAAATATGTTTCTATGGTGAGTTATTTCACTGTTACTGATGGCAGCGGTTGATGACACTGACAGCGCTGGAATTGTCCCTTCTTTCCACCCCCAGTTTTATCAGGCCCTGCAGTACAAACGTTCACCGAATTGTCATTTTTTTTTGTTGACCCCAGCAGCAAAAGCCCATAGATTTTCTCAAACCGAATTTGACTTCACCTTATGGACGTTTCAACGACCCTTTGACTGATTTTCTGCAGAGGTGGAAGAGTATATCTCGACTGCCAAAGTTTTAGTCTGTCTCACTTAAAACTGCTGAGCATGCACTAGTGTGTGTGTTTTTCATACTTGAGGATGTTGGTTACTGCAAGGACAAGTAATGAGGCGTCTGCTGTTTCTGACATGCTGAGAAACACATTTCACGCTATAGATATGCTGTTTGTCTGGATTTTATCTCGTTAAAGGAACCTCCATCTGCCTCTTTGAATCTCTTTGGTGAATCTCCTGACATTTTTTTAATGAAAACATTGGCCTAGATGCTCAGGCTGTTAGCAGTGTTTATTGGCTGTGTCAAAGAGTCATAGCCACAAGCCTTTAGCAAATATCAGTGCCCGTGAGAGATGCTAGAAATGGAGCGGTGTCTACAACTCATAACAAGCCCTCAGAGGCATGAAAAATTCTCGTTTTTTTTTAAAGGACTAAACTTTTAAAAAGAACTACTCAAATATCAACAAGGGGCTATGTACAAAGTCACTGGCTATGTGAAAACAAAGTAGTACTTCTGTTTTATAATAAAAAAAATAATATCTGTCTTTCGGTCTGTCTCTCTATCTGTTGGACATTCTGCTTGTCTGTAGTAATATCTGTAATTATTTCAACCTTTCAATCTACATGTCCGTCTATCGTTCTCTCTGCAAAATCTATCTGTCCATCTATCATTCTATGTTTCTATTGTTCTGTCTGTCTATCTATCGCTCTGTCATTCTATCTGCCTGTCTATCATTATATTTGTCCATCTATCATTCTGTCTGTCGTTCTATCTGTCCGTCTGTCATTCTGTCTGTCCATTTATCATTCTGTCTGTCTGTAGTTTCTGTTTATTGTCTGTCATTCTATCTGTCAATTGTTCTGTCTGTTTATCATTCTGTTGTTTTATCTGTCCATCTGCCATTCTATCTGTCAGTCTGTCCTTCTGTCTGTCCATACATCCATCTGTCATCAGTCTTCCATCTATCTGTCATTCTTTTGTTCTACCTCTCTGTCTGTCTTCTATCATTCTGTTGTTCTATCTGTCCATTTATCGTTCTGTCATTCTGTCTCTTCATCTTTCATAGTCATTCTATCTGTCTGTCTATCGTTCTGTCTGTCCGCCATTCTGTTGTTCTCTGTCCATTTATCATTCTGTCATTCTGTCTTTTCATCTGTCTGTATGCCTTTCTATCTGTCCATCTGTCTGTCTGTAGTATCTGTTTATTGTCTTTTATTCTATCTGCCTATCGTTCTGACATTCTTTCTTTGCCTCTGTGTATCATTCTGCTATTCTATATGTCTGTCTATCATTCAGTCTGTCCATCTGTCTGTATTATCTATTTATTGTTTATCATTCTATCTGTCTGTCTGTTTCTGTCATTCTATCTGTCCATGTGCCATTGTGTCTGTCTGTACACTTGTCCATCCGTCTGTTGGTCTGTCTGTCTGTATATCCATCTTCCTTCTATTTATCCATCCGTCCGTCCAGTCGTCCGTCCTGTTCTGTCTATCTAAAGGGCCCTTATATCAATAAACTGCTTTTTAAAATTCCTAATTTAATTAAAAATACTAAATTAAAAGATTATGGGTTGAATTAAATGTAGAAATTTAAAGGTCAAGGTCTTGTCTAGCTGTCGATCTCAGCAGATCACATTTTTACAAAACTTCTTTTTCAGTCTCAAGTCACAAGATCTGATTTACAGTGAGACTGAATGAATTAAAATGTCTGTTCTAGTGGAAATCTGTGACATGTCTTTTGTCCTTCGTGTTCTGTATGTCTAGTCATAACAATGGACCATACAGGGAGAGAACAGTTTATAATCATCATAACAGTGATGGCACCATTTGAAAATCTCTTTAATATCCTACTTCAAGAAATAGTATAGAAAGGTTTTTTCTTTTGTATCAAAGATTTAATTTCTATGAATAAAAAGATTACTGTGTTCCTTATCAGTTGAATAACCATTTATATTATCGCAAGGAAACGAGCGAGAGTGTCACACCATTCATACATATTATAAATTCCGTTTATTTACATAATTTTTTCCCTCTACAAAAGATTTTTTTTTGCACACAGGTGAGGCTAATCTTATTCTCTACTGCAGTTGAATTATTTTAGCAATTATCATCACAGATGCATATATGAAGCTTTTGATCTGCTGTTAACACTGATGGCAAAAATGTCTGCCCATTAACTTGTTTTAAATGTTTCTTTTAGAAATGTGGCTTCATGTTGACCAGACAAATCTTACATTTTTGTTTTTCTGGTGTACATTGATTTCAGTGATATTTTGTATTGTTAAGGTAATGTGTTTACTCTTACATTGGTTCGTTGCCTCAAGCTATAGCTGGCATGTGACCTTTTTAGAAAATAATTTAATGACAAAATCCACTAAGGTTGGGTTGGTTCTTCGAGAGGTTATATATCGCTTGTCTTGATTTAATGCCAGTGAAAAAGAATGGCAGCGGTGTGAGATTTATAGAGTTGTTTATTTATTTATTTTCATTTTTACATCTAAACGCATTATAAATCCCCTGCACACATCTGTTCAGCTGACAGTTTTTTTTTTTTCTTCATGCCTCTGGGTGCTTTGTGCTTGGCCCTTGGCCGTCTGCCACTCTTGAGCACTCAACAATTCTGAAGGCCTCAGATCAGCTCTTAATGTCTTAATGGAGCAAGGAACAATGGCTGAATATTAAAAGGATGCTATCTGGCACAAGGGACGAAATTATGAGATTTGTTTCCCACTTCGGTGCACAAGCAAGACCTTGTATCTGTCCCTACATATTTAAATGGTCACAAAGCATCATAATAAGCTCTATCTAGATTCTTAGTTATCGCTTGAAATTCTGCTACTTTTTCTGCTTTTATGCAATTGTGCTCTTCTTTTATTATTATTATAATGGCTCATGTGTGATAAGTAACTGTTCATTTTCTCATTTGTAATTTGCATTTGATAAAAGTGTCTGTTAATGTACTTTTGTACTATTAAACGAAAGGTTTTTCACGAATAATGCATTTGCCTTAAGATTTAAAGTACTTCAAAAGTAGTTTGTAGTTAAGGCTATTTAATTGCCATTCAGGTTGCTTATACAGCCTATATAAAACTGACATGAAACTAGAAGGAAAAAAAAGAGATTTGAAGTAGCTGTATAGCAGCATGTTTAATCATGCCTTAATGGACTGGTCATTATATTCTCAGAGGGAGTAGGGTTTTGTCAGAGCAGGATTAGCTCATAATTCAGTCTGACTGCATTAGTCCAAGAATTCCCAGCTAATTATGCTCACACATGGATTTGAATACAAGCTCCACAAATATTAATTTTACAGTTCCCTGTGGTATTAGTAATAGATTTCAGAGAATTCTATCACTTTGTTCCTTCCCAGAATTTAAAAAAATAATATTTAGAATTTAACTTTTATGGTCTTCCAAGGCGTCTTTACATAAACTCCAGTAATGGCAGTGCAGACATAATGATTGTTTGCCTGAAAGTGGCTTTATTTTGATTTATGAGTGCCATTGTCATGCCTTAATTGACACTGCACTGTGCTGTCAGACTTTGTCAACTTTTTTGATAAAAAACAAAACAAAACAAAAACCTTTGAATAGATTGAAGAATGCCAGATACACTGCATGTAAAGTTAAACATTTCAAAAAAAAAAAATTTAATTTATTTTTATATTTTGATGATTAGAGCTTACAGCTCATGAAGGTCAAAAATCCAGTATCTCAAAATATTAGAATATTTCCTAAATTCAATCAAAAAAAAAAAAAAAAAAAAAAAGATTTGCAAAACAGATAAGTTCAAGTTTTTTTAAAGTATTGTTAATTTATGCACTCAATACTTGGTCGGGGCTCCTTTAGCACAAATTCCAGAATTAGTGAGGTGTGGCATGGAAGCGATCAGCCTGTGGCACTGCTGAGGCACTACTGAGCTTTCAGCTCATCTGTATTGTTGGATCAACTGTTTCTCATCTTTTCTCTTGAAATATCCCATAGATTCCATATAGGGTTCAGGTTAAGTTGGCTGGCCAGTCGAGCACAGTAATATCATGGTCAGCAAACCACTTGGAAGTGATTTTGGCACTTTGAGCAGGTGCTAAAGTCCTGCTGGAAAAGGAAAATCAGCATCTCCATAACGCCTCTTTCACATTTCTCATACTCCGTTTGCAGTACGTATCCAGTTCATGTGCTGTTACGTATGCTGTGCAGAAGCAGCACAGACATCATTTTGCTTTCACACAGGATGCGTTTGCAGTCCCCTCCTGATCCATGGCCTGGTTACCACAAACACAATATTTATCCATATCCATTGTGATTCTCTTTTATCACAGTACAGTAATAAGAATTTTTTCGTATACACATTCATGTTTAAACTCAATATAAACAACATAGGCTATATTATGCATTTGATTTTCTAGATATTAATTTGCTCAAGCAGGTGGCAAAACATTTAAACATAGCCTATAGTCTACTTTTCTTTATGTTTAAAAGTAGTAATCTATCATAATTATTTTAAATTAAAACTTACCACTGAAAGAAACAGTCAGCTCTCGTGCCTTTGCCTTTGCATTTTAAATCTTTATTACAAGCAATCCCGTGGGTCTTAAAGAACTTTGTTTTCCATTATAGGCTTTTAACTCCATGTGGGCTACTGAAAATGTTGACACTTGGCTTAATAAGGTTTTCAGGAATTTATTGAACTTCTTAATTTGTAACAGCAGAGCTTCATTTTTGTGGTGTAAATACTCCTGCCATGACATCAGTAATAGATTTAACACTTCACAAAAAAAAAAAAAAAAAAAAAAAAAAAAAAAATTCACAGAGGTTGTCTTCTCAAAACCCTATTGTAGGCAGTGATGGAAGAGATATTATGATTGTTTGGTGTTATTTTTAATTTTATGAAGGTGCTTTTTCATTTAAGGCACTTTTCTGCCTTTGTTACATAAAAAACTGATATAATTAAAAAAAAAAAAAAACAGTTCAGTATTTAAAGTGTTGCAATGAATTATCAACCTTTCAAGCGCTTTGAACTTGCAGTGTGTAATTGTCACCACACTAAAGAAAAATCAAGACAAAATGAAGGAGGAATATGAACAAAAGTTGCTTTTTATTTATTTATACAACTTTCATTTCCACCACAGAATGCTAGTAAATTCAGTATATTTTTGAATTTACTGAGCCATTATATAATGATGGAAATGAGGTTTTTTTATCATATTGAAAAAAAAAATTAGAAAACATGTCACCTATGATGCATGTACATAAAACTGTTGGACATTTTCAGTAGACCAGAAAACTATGAGAGTCTGTGTTTTAACTTGCTTTATTTTTAAGTCCACATGGCCAAAAGTGACCATAGGTGAGAACAACCCAGGAGTTCTATTGTATATTCACTTTGACTGAAATAACATCAATCACTCCACTTTATATTCACTGTACCAGCACATAAATCATATTCGTTTACACATAGCCTGAAAATACCTGCTGACTAATCATGAAATAGCAGGTTTTGTAAGTATGAGCCCTGTTGCAGACTTTATCTTTATTGTGTTCTTCAGCTAATTTTTTTCCTCTGTGGAATAACAGTGTTCATGACGCACTTGTTACAGTGCTCTAGGGAGGCTGAGCAGAGCTCCCGTTCTTCTGATTGACATAAATATTCATGGACTTCACGAGATGGTAGAAATTTTAAATGGTTTTCATACCTCATCATCATTATCCGTCTGCAAAATCATGGCTAGGGGAAGAGCAAGAGGAGTGTTTTTCATTTATTGTTATTGTAAAAAAATGGGGAATGATTTTTAATTTATTCAACTAATTTGAACTCCAAGCAGTCTGTGGACAGCGGTCCTCATGATTAGTGTGGTAAGAGGAGTAAGTGTGAAGTGCTCTTGTACAGGAAAATGGACCACATTTTCATTTGTCCAGGAAAAAATCCCATTTCAGAGAAAACCAGCTGCTTTTTCTGACCAGTGTGGGGCTGTTATTATGTGTATGTTTTTTAGTGCTGGTCAAACAATTAATCACATCCAAAATAAAAAGATTTGTTTATGTAATATATGATACGTGTGTACTATGTATAATTATGTATATATAAATACACACATATGCTGTAAATATTTCAGAAAATGTGTTTTATAATATTAAATATATTCTATTTGATATAAATAATATGATTATAAATCTAACTGTAAATATTTTCAAACCATATACGATCGTATGTGTTGTGTATTTATATATATCTATATAATATAGTATAATCTGTATATGTAATATATATATATATATATATCTATATATATATATTATATATATATCATTACACTATCGCACACACACAATACACATATTATGTAAACAAAAACTTTATGTTTTGTATGTGATTAATCATGATTAATCGTTTGGCAGCACTAGTATGGTATGCATATGTGTGTTTGTGTGTATAAAATTAAGATAATGTAAAATTCAGCTTTGCCATCACAGGAAAAGTCTAAGTTTTAAAATATTCAAAAAGTAGAAGAGTGTTATTTGATGCTGGTTTGTTTGTAGCAATATTTCACAATATTACTGTTTTTTCTGTATTTTTTGATCAAATGAATGCATGGTGAGCATTAGGGCTGCAACAAACCAATTTATAAAACGAGCATAATAGATTTTGTTTTCAAACTCATGAAAAAATCTTGAATATGGGATGGATAGATTAATTGATTCCTTCAAAATGGCCACTGTTTTTTTCTGTAGTGATTTGTGCATTTTTTCTCTCCGTCCTGCTGTCAAAGGGGCTTGTGATGTTTGAGTTTTTGAAACATAACCGGCTCAGAAGGAAAGTAATTTTTATCTTTAGATCATCAGCTGGGGAGGATGGCAGAAGTGCTGTGTGTGTCACCGTGAGGTTGTGCAGAATGCAGGCCCTCTTGACCTTTGAAAATACAAAACACGGCTGCGGTTCCAGGCACAGTTGAAGCAGTGATTCTGCCATCTTCTCATTACTGTTAATACAATATAAGGGTCACCCCCATCCTAAAGCCCTTGAAAATTCACCCCAAATCCTGTTCACCCTTTGAGACATTTTGTGCCGTTTTTATCGGGCTGATGGTCACCATGGCTGTGTGCAAGGTCGTCTGCAACGAGGGAAGCCAGGAGGCGGACAGTCGGCCTTTGCGGTGGGTTCTGATGTTTCCCAATAACCCCTGGAAGTCCATTAAAATAATTTTAAAAGATAATATTAAAGTCTTATTTAACACTGATAAAGGCCCACAGTTCAATTTCATGGCTCAATCGCTCCGAGCAGCCACCCATCTAATTGAAGGTACCTGCAGTCCAAGGCTGAGTATTGAACTTCCATAGCACCGCTGTACGCAATAAATAGGCAAGCACAAAGCAGCAGATATGAGTGGCTTGCTCCATTGCATTGCACGAGTGGCCCTCTGTGAATAAATAGAACCCATGTGTTTGTTGTTGTGCCGATGTCTATTGAGTGTCCTTGTTCTGTAAAAGTTGCTGTATGATGATTCTTTTACTGACATAGTTTGAGAAACAAAAGGCTAATTAACAATGAATGACATATAGTCGATTATAGCGCTGAGGAAGAAAAGTCGCCATAGGAACTTCATTAACGGACATTGCAAGTACTGACTTTGAATGAAGACACGTGAAATACTTACATCACAAAGGTGGCTTTTAGCTGTCAATAATTTTTTGACTGTTTTATCTTCCATAAAACTTTTTATAAAACACTGTGTCAAATTTTGAGGTAATTCACCAGAATGCATATTAATTCTGTATTTAAAGAAAATATTGTACAATGTGTTTCATCCTTTTTAATCTTTTAGTATCATGGACTTATGATTTTTAAATTGATCAGCCACCTCTGTGACAGTAGAATGTTTTACCTTTTTACCCAAAAACCAAAAAAAAACTGTTTTTAAAAGATCTGCTGAAAAAACTCAAAAATCAGCATTGAAAATTAATAATTAAATGTGTTCTTGGGCAAGCAATTTTGAAAAACATTAGGGGGGGGAATGATTTCAGAATCGGGAGGGTGGAACTGTGCTACTGAACGAGTAATGATGCAAACTGGACGAATGATGCTGAAAATTCATCTTTGCCATCACAAAAAGATATAACATTTTAAAATATATCCATAGAAAGTTGTTTTGATTCGTAATAATATATGGTCACAAATATTAATGTTGTTATTGTATTTTGATCAAATAAATTCCAGTCTTGGTGAGCATACTTTTTTTTTGAAATATTGAAAATCGTACAAACCCCAAAAGCCTTTTTAATGGTGTGGTGTATGCGTAATCAATCCTACTTAAACTAAGATGTTGTTGAAATTAAGGTTTAAACACCCAAATGAAAGGTCTATCAACTGCGGTTGTTTTGACGTTGTCTTGTCTTCCGTCTGCAGGAGTATGAGTTCTGATGAGTCAGAGTTGTGGCGCAGTGTTGTCTGTGCTCTGCAGACTGATGTTTGTTTAGATGGAAATGTAACCATTTTCCTGTCTTTCCACACACAGCTTCTACGTTCTGTCTCTCTCACTTGCTGGTGTTCATGTTCTCTCCTACCTGATATTTTGCTCTCTCAGAGATATTGCTCTGTGATCATTGCTTCACCCTGGTATCTCGTTTTATTTTGTTTCTCTATTTCAAGAACTGAGTCTCGGAGAACGTGCGCACATGCACACGTGCTTCATCAATGCCTACATTTTATCTCTCGGCTACAGATTTCTTACAGGTTGGTGGGAAAAAAAGACTTCAAATAAGCAGACATTCAAGGATAGGATAGGAATGGCTATGTGAACATAACCTTATTTGCACTTTCTCGAAAGATGAATGTGGCATAAATCTGACAGACTAGTGTGTGATGATTCCGTTTGAATTTTTTTTATAATGAGTGACTTCTGCAAGGTTTGTTCTTGTTAAAAAACTAATAAAATTCTATGCGAAAGACTTTTTTATAGATTTTATGTACACCAACTGTTGTAAGTAAAATAGCAGGGTGTGTAACAGGTTGGAAATAAAATGTAAAGTGAGCTCAACTGATATTTTTCACCATCCTCTAAAAATGTAACATTAGTTTGAATGTTTTAACCAACCTTAAAGTCAGACAAACCAATACTGAGAATTGGTCACATTCATTGCTAATGTTGTCATTTCCCCATTAAAAAAAAAAAAAATGAATAAATGTTTTTTGGAGGATGACGTTAGCTGTCTAAGAAAAAAACTGGTTTTGTTGTTCATTAAAAGGACATCACAATATATATAACAGGGTTAAAAGTGAATTTGAGGTTTCAGGAACAATCAATCATGAATTAAAAGAGTACTCCCAAGATGTTTTATTGGGATACTTCAAATTGGATAATAGAAAAAAAAATATGAAACATCTGGAATATTTCTCATAATTTAAAAAATAAATGAGTGCTGTCAATCGATTAAAGAAAACAAAAACAAATTAATCACATTTTTTTCTGAAATTAATCATGATTATTACAATGTTATTTTATAATGTCTTCCAAAGACTGCAAAACTATTCCACTTATAACCAGTGTATTAAGCCACCATACTGTATTATGCACTTATTGAATGATTTGATTGTGCTCTGTTTTTACATGTGGTCATCTCTCTTTAGAACTCTCCTGAAGCACTTTTGCATATCTTTCTGTGAACTGCTGAGAGACATCACCACAGAAGACCAAGTCCAGGTTCTGGAGGTACCCCCGCAAGGCTCTTTTGTGCTCGTCTTCTTGATGCTCTGTTGTGAAATGAAGTGCCCCTGGCACTTCTGCAGAATAATGACTAGAAAATGCATTCCTCCAACCCTGTCGTTTTGGCTTTGAGTAGTCCACAGTCAGCTCAGTTTTTTTTGAAAGCGCTTCTCGACTTTGCTGTGCTTTAGCTAATGCACTCGAGCTCTTCCATCTGACAGATAAGGGGCGTGCTTTTTTGACACTGTTTTCCACACAAACAGTTGGGGCAGATTTTTACTTTGGAAGAAAATGATGAAAGGGCTACGTGCAGGACCCCATTATTTTTTTCTTACTTATTTTCAGCCATTTTAATTCCATTCATTAAGCCGTGTGACCAGTTGGACCTTGTTGCACAGATAATTATCATACAGGGGTCATTACAGCTGAAGCCTGTCTGATGTGGGCTTCAAAGTGAGGTTCTTGTCCGCTCTGCAGTTCCGGTTCTCTCTGGAGGCGTGGGGACCAGAGTGCTGTGGAACGGCCTGCCAGGATGCTGCCATTAGAGGTTAAAGCTTTTTTCGTTTTGGCCTCCAGCTGCTCCTTCATATGTTAGCAGATTGCTCATCGGAGACCCCAAGCCAATTTGGAGCATAAAACGCGCTCTGCTGCCTCCGCAGGAAGAGCTGGAGTGCTAGGATGAGCAATGTTACCAGAGGTTTTGGAATAGTTGTTTTAATATTATTGTCGTATTGTGGCATCATTGTTGTGTCTTCTCTTCAGGGAATGTGCAACTTTTCTAATTGACTTTTAGTCATCTTTCGCCCTCGATCCTAAGTAGCGTGGAGCGCAGGTGTGTGCGCACGTGTTTACCCGCTCCGCGTTCTTCCATTGTGCCAATAGGCAGCATCTTTCCACGAGAGTGAAGGCAACTTTAATTGGAAAAAAAAAAAAACAAGCCCAAGGTTATCTGAGACATAAATGCATTTTTTTTTTTGACAGTTTGATAGAAAGCCTCGTTTTGTGAATGTTGATAGTGGGAATCTTCTGCGGTGTACAAAGACGTCTGTGGAAAATAAAAGGTAGGGTATGCTGAGTGAAAAATCTCAGCATTCTCAACATGTTGTAGAGTGTGATTGTTACTGGAATTCCTGTATATTATTCCTTCAGAACCAATTTTTGGTGGTCCTTTTGTCCTTACCATGTCTTCTTATTTGTTGTCTTGTACAAAAGATAACATAAATAAACTAAATGTACAGTTGTTACATATTAAAAAGCGGAGCTGATAAATAGTTGTGCATCATTTACTTTTCACCATGTTGTTCTAATTCTTTCTTCCATTTAAAAAAAAAAAAAAAAAAAAAAAAAAGATTTGGGGTAGAGTGTCCAGTCACCTTTTTCTATGTAATGAAAGTAGATGGTGATATAAGGGTCCACAAATGATGAAGAAAAAACTAAAATGTTTGTCAATAAGACATTTTTTGCTATTTTACAAATCTTCT
Organism: Cyprinus carpio; assembly: GCF_018340385.1. Lineage (NCBI taxonomy): Eukaryota > Metazoa > Chordata > Actinopteri > Cypriniformes > Cyprinidae > Cyprinus > Cyprinus carpio. The sequence continues at coordinate 100,899 of NW_024879268.1, forward strand.
GAAACCATATATAAACAGTATGTGCTTCATTTTTGTGTTTAGTTAAACATTTTTAGAGTAAGTACATCTGTAATTAATTTCTGTAACTACACATTTATAATTATACTGTTGACCTATCCCTTATACCTTAACCCACCCTTAAACCTACTCATACCACCAAACCTGCCACTAATCTTACCCGTATCCAATTCATTTGCGATACAATATGAACAACAATAAGTACATTGTACTTATTTTTGATACATAGTATTAAAAAAAAAAAAAATCTATATATATATATAAAGTGGTACCTATGATTTGTATGACTTGTATTATAACGCACAAGTCTATGAAAGACTTATGATACTTTGTTATTTCTGTGAGTGGTTCTTTTTGAATCTTGGCAATATAAATCATCATCCACTTTCACTCTATAGAAAAGAGCAGCATAAACATTCTGACTTAAAATCTCATTTTCTGAACAATTAAACTAATACAGCTTTGGAATGAGTTAATAACTTTGTTCTTTGGGTAATTTTTTGAGTTTCTCTACATTTCAAACAACATGTCAGACCTGCACTCCTCCTTTTGCTTGTCAACATGGGGAACTGTTCTGAATGCATTAAAGCATCTGTGTAGGCAGTGGAAGTCTTCAGGCATGTGGGCAGCCATTCGATTAACCTCACCGAGGATCCCCTGCTGCTTCTTACACCTCAGGTAGCAGGTTTTGGTACGTAAATCACGGGTCCAGGTTGGTAACTCCCTACATTAACTGTTCGTTTAAATCAGCAGTATCTGGCGGCACTGCTTTTGTCTCTTTATTGACGTTTTTAATTAACAGAAAGAAGGGGCAATCTTCTCATTAAAATTTAGTTTTGGAGAGATTTCGTCTGAAGTAAAGGTTAAAAGACAATGAGTAAGATGGCAGGCCATTTAGCTGTCTGATGGTGTACACAACGGATCGACAGACTTTACAGTTTCATGCCCTTTTATGACAGAAATCCACCTTGTGTCAAGAGGAACTAATTTTAAGGGCACTTCTGGTGTAAGAGTACTCAAAAATCATAATAGAGATGTTGTCTCACCATGTCAAAGGATTTGCCAGGCTTAAAGTGATAGTTTAAGGTAAAAATTAAAAGTCTGTGACATCACTTATTCACCCATGTTTTGGTTCAACTTTGTATGGACATCTCTGTCTATTGAGGGGGCAAATCTGTGCTGTGTGTTTTTTGGATTCTATACAAATTTCCACTAATGAGACACCAAGGCTTTAAGCTTTTGTCTATGGAAGAAACAAAACCATAGTTTAAAACAACATGAGGGTGAATAAATGATAGAATTTTCATTTTCAGCTGAACTATCCTTTAAGAAAACTTGGATGAAACTAGGGTTGTATGTCAGGGTAGCTTGAATGATTTCAGTGAGGTTTAGGAAAATGTTTTTGGCCTTCTATCCACCCTGGCCCCAGGACATCCGCAGGAAACATGTGTGTAGTTAGTGATTGATTTGAAGAGCAAACTGTGCAGCTGGAGCCAAGTACAAGTGGGAGCCCCTAGGGGTGTCCTTGGATGCTCACACACACTGACCACCAGCTTGTGGACTGTCAGTGCCCAGATCCTCCTCTGGGAAAACATTCTTACAACTACTTACATAACTGATGTGGTTTGTGTATTTCTAGCTATATGACATGGATAGTAAAGGAATGTTCAGAATTCGGAAGCTGTATCATAGTTTGTAGCACAGTGTGTACCCCTCAAAGAAATAGTTTTTGACTCTCATTTTTTTAAGCAAAAATGCTGGTTACAGTAAGACATTAGTTATTAAAAACATCCTTCTGTAGGTTTCAGAACTCAGACCAAAACAGCGTATATTGAAGCCATCTGCCCAAAATGACAGTGTGCCACTTATGTAATGTAATGAGCGTGGCTCTAACACTTGCCTCCGCATAGAAAATCACCTGCTTCGTCACTGCCTGTTTAGCCCCGCCCACCGATTTGACATGTACTGATATGTACTCTATTAAGAATTTAGGCTACCCAACATGCACAAATGTTAAGGCCCATTCACATCAAGGACAATAACTATAAAAATAACGATAAAGATATAGTTCTAAAAATCTTCCTCAATACTAAAACTGGACAGAAAGTAACCTATTTACTTTAAAATTATGGGGGTTTTTTTATGTAAAAATCTTGATAACATTATAAGTGGACCTCAGAGAACAGTTCCAAAAAAAAAAAAAAAGTGTACATTTAAATGTAAATGTAAAGTGAACCACAAAACAGTAAAGTGTACCCAAGTATTTTTACATTTGGTTTTCTGTTTCTTTTTTATGCTTTGAAAGACAAAGTGGCGTATTTCCCACCGCAGTTTGGGAGAGGCTGTGCCAGCTTAAGCTTTTTTACTCCATCATGGCTGTAATCCAGATACATCAGATGCATTCGTTTTTAAACATGTTGTTTCTAGATTACCCCTCTGTAGTCACATAAGTAAAGGTCGGCTCTATGTGCCCAGGCGGTTTGTGCACCAGTGGACTGAGAAGAAAAATGAAGACCGTAGCAGGCCACCTTGAGGGAGCGGTTCATCCTGCATCCTGTCAACATGAGGCTGGAATTGGAGGGTAATGGCCTTTGGCTGCCAAGATCCTTTCTCAAGCCAATACATAGTCTGACAACAGAATGTGCCACACAACTACAAGCTCCTCTTGCCCTCTTCAGAACAACTAGGCAATTTTACATCATTGAAAAATTAGTTTGTTGGCCTCAAGTCAAAGTGTGCAGCAGGGTGTGGGTGACATATAGAATAGTTATGATATATTCGATCTGATTTTGCTGGTGATATAATATTAAACAGAGTTGTGAAATTCACAGTAATTTAATGTGCTTTTTATTTGCCCATTCCATTTCCTAAAGGCCATGCCAGTAGGCTTGCTCCAGGCCTTCTCCTTCTCGATTCACGATGATGTTAAAATATATTAATAGAGTCCCTGTGGTTTGATTCCTGCATAAAAAAAAGACTTGAACAACCACCATTGTGCCCTTGAACAAGCCATATATGACCCTGTTATTCTGTTAATATTAGGGCTGTCAAATGATTAATCATGATTAATCACAATCCAAAATAAAAGTTTTTGTTTACATAAATATATGTGTGTATACTGTGTAGATTTATTATGTATATATAAATACAAAAACACACATGCATGTGGGGTATATTTAAGAAGGGGAATATGAAAAAGTTATGTTTTATATATTAAATATATTTTTTCTAATATATACACACAATTTTTTTTATACTTAGAAATTTTTATTGTTTAATATAAATATAGAAATGTTATATACATGTAAATATATTTCTAATATATAATTTAGTGTGTGTATTTATGTATACATAATAAATAACCTGTACACATACCATATATTATGTAAACAAAACTTTTATTTTGGATGGATTAATCGTGAGTTAATCATGTTGACAGCCCTAGTTAATATTTCTCTTTCTTAATGTGTGAGTTTCCCAAGACCTCAGTTCTCTAATAATAATGATAATAAAAATGATTGTAACTTCTAACCCAACAAACAGTTTAACAAAATTGTTGTGGATATAATGAAAACATAAAAAATGTATATGTATGAAGGTTTTGTTTTTACTTCATTTGCACTCCGTTAGTGTTATAATTCATACCGCCCAGTGGTGTGGAACCCTGTTTTGCAAGAAAAAATAAACAGTTGAACATCTGTGGATAAACAGTTGAAACATCAAACGACCTAACAAATCGCTCACACCATTTCGAGAACCTAAAATTTTAGGCTGTTAAAGTTTCAATTTCTACTCACTATTGCCCACTTTCGTGTCTCTTTCCTTTCGTTTCTTACAGGTTGTTGAAATTGCCATAAAAGTAAGTCCTTTATTGGGCTCCCATATGATTCAGCCTTTTCTGCCAGCTTTGTTACGGGGAATAGTTGAAGGCGAAGTGAGCATGAACACATCACAGTCTATTGCAGTAGTCCTATTGTACTCACCTAATTTCATTGAAAATGTACTTTGTCAAGTTTTTTTTGGTGTTTGACTGCAGAGGTATCCTGTGGTTATGTCTACATACTGGGTGTAACAGGTCGGATTCTCTTGCAGAATTCAGGCTTTTTTCACATCACTCCTCACTCAAATGGCTGTGGAATTCAACCAGGAGGTAAGGATGAATACCAGGCCCCTGACAAAGCATATATTTTTACAATGTATTTCTGTAGTTTTTAATTTTTATGTATTTTTTTTTCAGTTAACCCTTAATTTTCTTGCAACTAAACAAATGTGACTTTTAAAAAGGTTTTAGTTTAAGTTAATTATAATTAACCCTGATATAACAGATAATACATATACACGTATTGCTACTAAGGGATATGGCAATATACTTGTGCATCCCCTTACAATAATAGTAGATTAATAGGAACATTCAATTTTATATTATTAATAGCCATGGCTCAATATACACTTTAATAGTTGTTATAAAAGCCAGAAATTCAGTATTGGTGCATACTAATTAATGTTATGGTTTTAAATAAAGAACTCCAGCTCACATGTCTCAGATGTTGGAGGACTAAACATAATTAGATGAAAAAAATCTCCACTTTCCCCAGTACTTTCTTTATACTTCTTACCTTCATGTCAAGGTTCAAGTACACTGAAGCACAAAATCATTAAACAAACACAACAAAAAATCCTCAAGCTTGGCCTAGTTTTCTTCTTCTGTGCAGCGTATCTTTAGTTGGGTTTGTGGAAGCTGATCATTACTGTAATTTGGTCCCAGTGGACCAAGATGCTTTGCCCAGCCGCCCACACAGCATCATTCCCTTTCAACCCCTGGGCTGTAATCTCCCCGGCCGAATAATTGAACTCATTTGCACTATTGTAGGGGGTCTCCGCAGTATATCAGTATTCTCCTTAATTTCCTCAATCCCAGAAATATCTTTCCTTCTGAGTCCCCTTCATTATTTACCAGTCATCAGCCACATAACTTCAAAGATGGAGGTTTTTTATTATTCGCCCTGTCAGGCGGCTCGACGTACCCTAATGTTTTCCTCTTATCTTATGAAGGGTGTATTAATCTTGTTCCCCAATGTGCCTGCCTCGCTCACCTGTGCATGGCTAAATTATAAATGAGAATTATGTGGAAAAGAGATTGTTTTTATCATGGTGATCTCTGCTTTCTCAGGCAGACCAGCTCTTGGGGAGTATGATAGAGATGTGGGTGGACCGCAATGGACAACATCACACCTAGCCTGAACGAGGAGAAAAGCTCTCTGCTGCCCTGGGACTTCATGGGTCACTTTTACCGTCTGACAACAGGTTTGTCCATTACACAATATAAACACCTGCAGGATCTTCCTATCACATTTGCATGCAAATGTCTGAAGCTTATATAGCAGAAGTCATCAGCAAGCTGTACAAGTAATAACATTTATACAAATCATTTGACATTCACCTCAGAGACCATACAAATAAAAAATTACTTTGTGATAATGACCCGCCGGGAGAAATGGCTTGTTGGTTTTAGCCACGTCAGTAGTTTGGATGTCATTTACATTTTCATGCCTCAAAATTCTGTTTTTTTAACTGCTGATATAATAGACCAAGCACAAATAGCAACACCTATTAGAGTAATGGAAGCCAGTATACGCAAGCAATGTTAATATTAAACTTTATCAAAATGTGAGTGATCTTCCACATTTTTTTTCAATTACCCTGGTTCTAGAAATAGTTTTTCTCATTTATTTTCTCTATAGGCATTTTTTTATTATTATTAAATCTTCAATAAACAGTGAATAGCTAAACTATGTAAAAAAGTTAAGCTAGGAACCAAACCATCTAGAGAAGAAACACTTTATACCTTCGATATGTAGCATAGAAGTACTTGAGAATCAGAGAAAAAGACAAAGAAACAACACTTGTCTTTTTTTTAGGGAATGAGTTACTCATCCTTTAATGCATTGCAAAGAAATTTATTCAGAAACAATTGTTCGATCTGTAATTTGACTATGAAGCTGAAGTCATGATGAAATTTCCACAGAATTTCTCACCTATTTCAACTAAAAACAACTCATGTAAACACAAAAGTTGAAAATGCTGGAAACTTATTTTGATGAGTTAAAGTAATATAAAAACTTAAGTTGCCATGACTTACTGATCGTGTCTTTTTCTTTCGTTTTTCTTTGTCTTTCTTTCTTTACTTTTTTTTTTGTGTTTTGTGATATTTATGGGATTATTGCTTTCAGGGGAAATTCAGTAATGCTGACCAAGTATAGGGACCATTCTCACTTTTAACTAGTTGCTTATTAGCATCCCTATTATTAACCATCTTGGCTGTTTATTAGTACTTGTAAAGTACATATTACTATTATCAAATAAGCATTAATAAGCAGCAAATTAGAAGTTTATTGAGGGAAAAGTCATAGTTAGTGGGTTATTAATATAAGAATTGGACCTTAAAATGAAGTGTGACCAGAAATTCTGTCATTTCAATAGGAATCCACACAATAGGGAATTTCTCATGAGGGTGAAAGATTAGGCGACACAAATTTGTGCAACAGGTTGAATATGATCACACAGATTCGTCCCTGTTGATCAACAGAAAGCTGCTTGGTTTGAAAGTGAGCAGTGGTTTCTATATTGCTACACTATTGACAGTAGATAAACCTTTTTTGCTCAACGAAATTTCAACAAAATTGTACTTCACACCATTAATCTTAAACATAATAGCAAAATTATCCCAAGTTTAAGAGCAACAGTAAAATCTGATTATATAGAAAAATAATTTGTTTGACAATTTTGTTGGTTTTAGAATCTTTGACTGGACTTTAATGGGAAAACACCTAAACCCTTGTACACAACTGTGGGTTGTTTTGTAGCTTTTTTTGTTCTCAAAGGTGATACTTTCTCATAAAATAGATTCTATTCTGAATAATGGTAAAAATAAGGATCTCTGCAGACTAACACAGTTTCTTGAGTTACTTTTCTTTTCATCTTTTCAACTCTGCATACGTGATTCTGGCAGCAACGTTGACACCAAAATCACATTATTAAGGGAAGAGATGCACCACCCGTTTACCTCCACAGCACACATAATGTGAATGGCAATAACTGTACACAATGAGTGGTAATTAAAATTTTCTAGGAAACAGTGTCAAGCATCCTGCACTGCAGAGACATAACATAGGTGTTTATTCCTTGTGGCACAGTGATTACATCAAGATATATTTACATTTCATGTCAAATTGCGTGTGCTTTTACATGTGCAGACTGTCAGGAGAAGAGAAATGGTGTGGAGAAATTCATGATTGACACTCCTCATTACAATATAAATATTCAGATCTTAAAACACTTGAGAATGTCTCTGCATGCAGGCTCTTCCTATTCTGAAGGGCAGCCGGTCATCTGCAAAATATTTCACGCCCTGGGATTTATCTGATCTATTGTATGTGGTCCACATTTTGTATTTATGTATTTGTCTGTATGTGTGCCCATTGTGATATCTTGTATCAGGAATTGCATTGGGGACTGTGGAATCGATTGCAGTACCGCAGCAGGTCTGTTGTCACCTTATTTCATTGAGATTGATCTTATGGGTCATTGTTTTCTATTAAGATCAATAATGGGCATCACAATACCAAAGCCCTTCGTTGTCAGTCTCCCTCCCACCAAAAGCAGTGATTAACTGGCAAAAAAGACAGCTCCATCATGGCCTTGTTTTACTTCTGTAGTTTTCAGGGCTTTGCCGTGATATACAGGAGAGGCTCCCCATGCGGCTTAAGCCTGAGTCTTGAGGGAGAGTGGGATAGTCATGCATTATCACGCTTGTAGGAGAGACAGCCTGGATCCGGGAGCCATATCTCTGAGCCTCAGTCTCTGAAGCACAGATGCACGATGTTGTTTTTCTCCATTAGTTGTTATCATCTTGCCTTCTGCTCGAATCCAATCCGAGGTGTCAGAAATAAACTGGGGTTTCCATTACTTTTTTGGGGTAGGCGCTGCACGTATTACACAACCATTTATCTTATTGTTATGGCTGCTACAATTTAACGGATCAAGAAAAAAATTAACTTTTCAAAAATATGTTATGAATATTTTAGAGATACGGTCAAATGTGACCCTGGACCAACAAAACCAGTATATAGGGTCAATTTTTCAAAATTAAGATTTCTGCATCATCTGAAAGTTTGAATAAATAACTTTCCATTGATGTATGGTTTGTTAAGGATAGGACAATATCTGTCTCTGGCCGAATACTGGGAATCTGAATCTGGAAAAAATCTGGAATCTGAGGGTGCAAAAAATCTAAATCATTTTGTTTCCTTAAAGTTGTCCATATGATGAAGTTTCTTAGCAATGAATATTACTTATCAAAAATTTAGTTTTTTATATATTTACGGTATGAAATTTACAAAATATCTTCATGGAAAAATCCTTTACTTAATATGCCCTAACGATTTTTTGGCATTAAAGAAAAATCAATAATTTTTGGCCCATACAATGTATTAGTTTGGCTATTCGCTACAAATATCATACCACCCAACGACTTAAGACTGGTTTTGTTGTCCAGGGTCCCAAATGATTTTTGCATAGTGTTGTGTAATGCAAAAGGTATCCATTGCATCAACTGGCTCCAGACACCACCCCAAAAGTAGATATATATATATATATATAAATTTGTGTAGATATGTAATTTATAATATCTCTATATGTATATGTGTGTGTGTGGTTGTGGTATGTGTTATATATAGTGTATATATAATATCTGAGTATAATATATGTATATATATATAAATTTTTTCTAATTAATCAACTTTAATGTAGTGTGCTTACATTAATCCCGAGCAATAAATCAGGCAAGTGTTGATATTTGATCGGAATTGTGGAACTCCCTATTTCAGGATCTTTTTGCTTTACTAATTAAAAATGATGCTGATGTGAGTCATCATTTATGGAAATGCTTAAATTAAATGCCATTATTAACATTTTCAATCAGAATAATTAGATTTGAATAATCAAATAGTTTTATTTTGTCTTATAAATCAGTTTTTAGACGAAGAGTTTATTAGCATCATAATATTGAACACAGTGCCTAAGCAAACAACAACACAAAGGCCTTAGGTGGAATTTTTTGAATAGAAATATGGCTACCATTCAAACTTTGAGTCCAGTTTTGTTTTTTAAAAAAAGAAACATAACAAATTAATACTTTAAAATTCAGCAAGGATGCATTCAGTTCCTTCATTCAGTCAAAAGTGACCAGTAAAGATGTTATAATCAACTTTTCATCAGAAGAACCCTGAAAAAAAAAAAATGGTTCTTTGATACACCCGTTTATTCTATAAAATAAACTTTGATCAAAGAACCACATGAAATCCTGATCTTGGTTTTCCACAAAAATGTTTTCTTCAAATGATGACTTCTGTATCATTGGTGAAACTAAAACCTAGAGTAATTGTATTTTTTAGTTTTCTCTATAAATCTGTGGTGGGGGGTTTTTTGCCCTTAATTTCACCTTAAGTTTCTGACCCTGACCCAGACACTGATTTTTTTTTCTGTCTGGTGTGGCTTAAATTGCCATTTTAATGACTGTGGTATTACAATATTGCAATATACAAACTTATTTTAGAGAGGAATTGTGCTCTGCCAGTAAACAATCATCCTTATTCAGATGCTTTTTCGTCTCTCTTTGGACTCATGTGACTTGAAAACGGTGCAGAAAAAATTATGAACGCAGACTCTGAGAGGCTTGCAATGAAATGAGGGCCAGCATATTAATTTTCACAGTCATTCAGTTTGCTTTGAATGGCATTTTCTGATCCTGCCATTACTATTCTATTTGCTGTGTTCCGACTCCACTCCCTCTGAATAACCACCTGTGGGCTCAGAGCAATGCCCCAAGGCGCTGAATGTTTCTTCTTCTCTGAGGCGCAATACGTCACACCAATAATTTCACCCCCTAATGAAGTATACCCGCAGTGATGACAGCAGATGAAAACGGTACAGATTTTGTCTCTGCCTTCAGTCAGTTGGAGAGCGCAGAATAAACAGATGATAATAATGAGTATAATGATCTCCACCACATACAGCCAAAGCCAAAAAAGGAAGAGGGATATGCAGATTGGGTCTTTCTTTTTTACACATGCACAAGCAAAACCACTGAGAATGTTTTCAACCCCAGCTGCTTTTGGAATAAATGATGTTGGAGTTTGCCAGAATATTTTTTTACAACAGTTTAGAGCAAGCTGCTTGCTTGGTTACAATTGGAATGCATATTCAAAAGAAATCCAAGTGGAATATATATGATAGTATATAGACAGTATATAGAATATTATATATAGATAAGTATATATATATATATATATGTATATATATATATAAATTATGCATAGCCTAAAAAATGGCATACTGTAAGTCGCTTTGGATACAAGCATCTGCTAAATGCAAAAATGCAAATGTATATATAATATATATATATATATAGATATATATATATATATATATATATTTAGTGCTGGGGGCAACGATTAACATCTTTAATCACGATTAATCACTATGATTTTCTGCGATTATCACATTGTTTATGCACAACATTCAATAATGAATTCAAAAGTAGTGTATTATGCACTTTTTCATTTTTTGCAGCAGTATTCCTTTTACATAGTGGCAGTTAAAATATTTCTTGTAAATCTCAGCTTATAACATTAATGTAATCAAATTAAATATAAAACCAAAGCTATTTGCCACTGAATGTAATCAAATTTTTTTATAGAAAATATTTTATAGTTTGGTATAGAAAAACAAGTTAGGGCTCAAAAGTATTAAAAGCATCGTCAGAATAGTCCACTGCCATCAGTGGTTCAACCATAACGCATATGAAGCGACAAGAATACTTTTTATACGACAAAGAAAACAAAAATAATTACTTTATTCAACAATTCGTCTTCCTCTGTCTCGCCCCACAATCGCCGTAGCGCGGAACTTCTGATACGTGCAGTACATGATTACATAAACATTTCTAAGCGGCAAAAGTGATATGATCTCTAAAGCAATATATTGTGAGAGGGCCGTGTGCTACCGCGTCCTAAACGACTCAAAACAATAAACCACAAAGTTAACAAAACAATGCACTCCATTGTGCTGAGCGAGAGCGCTTCTCTGCTGTCTTCATGTGCTATCAGAAACTTAACCCTAACCCTAACCTATACCTTTTGAATTTGCTTATTGAAAGAACAACAATAGCAGCATAGCAGTAGCCTATTGTGTAACATTTATTTGAAACACATGTATTTTTTTACTTGCTACCTTATATCTTTACTCTTTCCTTTCATTCTTTTCATGGCTTTGGAAAACTTGCATCTGATGTTTCTCTACGTTGCTTTTTGCATATCTCCGGGTCGTCGGCATCAAGCTTCATTGCAATGTCTTTCTAGGAATTAAATGCTTTCTCGAATCTTTAAAGTCTCTCCACGAGTGATCGTACAGGTGCAGATATATCTGTTGCAGCTCAGGTATTCGATACAGTGTATTTATGTTGCTAGTGACTTTGGATATGTTGTTCTCCTGCCTGACCTCCGCTGAATGGAAATAAACCATGGAAAAAAAAATAGCATGTCAAAGAAGGTGGAGTTCCAGAACACACCCAAAGATTGCGTAATTGCCATGAACCAGTGGTATCTCAAGGTGTTTAGGAGCCAAACGAATTCCCCCTAAAAGTTTGCTTTGGTGAGCCGTTTTTCGAAGTGCTGAAATGAACTCAAAATGAACTTCGTTTTGGCCAGATTTTCATATCAGTTCGGTTCTTTTGATTTTGTTTGAAGTTTATCTGGGCCTTAATTTCTAAAGGTCAAAAATTCTGATGGTCAAACATCATGAAATGCTGAATTGTGACTTTTTCGTGCATGAAAAACATAACTAACCCATTATAAGAGCACAAAAAGAGAAAATATATAGTTTTGATTTTACAGTAGGCTTACATAAATGCAAATATTTTTGATATGTTTTCTTTTTTTTACATTTTAAAAAAGGTGATTCATTCTGCAAGTTTTATTGTCCAAAGGTGCTGGTTTGGGGTGTCATTAGGTGTTATACAGGCCTCTTTTTTCAGATCTAAGCAGTGATAAGAAAGCTTTAATATGAATGCATCTTTGATAGGTCACTAGTTGCAGCTCGTGTAGCTCTAATATTGGCGGGTTGAGATAAGATTGCCTCGACCCTGTATTATACTACAAAAAAAAAAAAGCAATATTAAAGCCCTAAACTTTATTAAATGTATAGCTATTTAGCTAGCTTTGGTTTAGCCACGTTTGCTTGTAACTGGCTTCCAGGGTGTCTTCAGGCAAAACAGTAATTGGCTTTTCATAAATTCTAATATATGCTTAGCATAGGGTGGCCATGTGCACCGTTCATACGGACATGTCCTGGCCAGGATTTTTAATATTGCCTTAAATATCCAGGTTTAGGCTGTTTGCACTGTGCAGGTTGATCACTGTGTGACATTCATGAGAGCTATAGAGAGCAGAGCAGATGGCTCCTTATACTTTTGATCGCTCTCGCACCTACTTTGTGTGTCTTTTTTGATCAGTGCACAGCAAACGCTTCACAGTTAAATGAAGGAACAAACACATCCGCATATTTGCATCTCTTTGATTGTTCCCTGTAGATCTCACCTACTCACACGCAGCCCCACGATTGGTCGATTATGTGCAATACCTGCAAGTTATTGGTCAAACTGCTTTGGATGTTTTAGGCAATATTAAAATCCTGGCCAGGACGTGTCCCGTATGAACGGCGAATATGGCCACCCTGGCTTAGCATGACCCATTTTGAGTTATTTAAAACTTTTTTCAGTCATCAGTTTTTGAATTGGCGAGCCTATGCCATACTGAGATATTTTACTCTTCATGTATTAAAAATGAATGAGGGTGTGCAGATAAATAAAATGAAATGAGCACATCGTTTTGGATTAAGGAAACACTCAGTTCCTCAGTACCAGGGTGCAGCTGGGTGATGGGGAGGCACACGTCATATTGCAATCGTAATTTCATACCACCCGTCTTTCATTCCTGACCAATTTCTTGTCATTAAGTCATATCGGCTGTGTCCCTCTCCCTTAGCTGCTACAGTACCTCATCATCTTCCTCTATTTCACCAAAGCAGAGATGTGATTGCTGCTCCAGAAATGGTATCGACTAGTTCATTTCACCAAGCAATGTTTTTTTAGATTTAGAACTGACCCTCCTTCTCTGGGCTTGTTTCATTGAATGCTGCATGTGAGCAGGATCCTAGGCGGAGAAAGAATCGTCACAAGGGTTTCTAAGTGTACAGTCGAGGGCTCTCATGTGTTTTGGCTCTGAGTGACGAATGAACCAATTTGTATCAGACATTGGGGGGTTATATTGAAGACCGTGATGGACAGGGACAAACACAGGAAATTTGGCCCTGCCACACATTATAGAAGAAAAATGTGTTTGGAAGGTCAAGACCATAGGATGTTTTCATCTTTAAAGGGATAGTTCACCAAGAAATGACAATTATGTCCATTGTTTACTCACATATTTAGATCCAATGGAAGTGAATGGTAACCACAGCTGTTAAGCAATATTTTCAGTGAATAATGATTAAAGTTTCAGACACATTGTTTCTCACACAAAACTGTCATATGGCTTTAGAAAAGACACAAGTCATATGAATCAGGGTTATAATCACTAATTAAAATGTGAATTAGGTAAAATAAAGCTAAAATACAGTATAAATAATGACAAACGTATTTCAGTTAGCTGGCAACATTTCTAATTTTTGTTTAGTTTTAATTGAAGGACTAAAATTACCAACTGGAAATAAAAAATAATAAATAAAAAACTAAAACTAAACTAAATTTAAAACTAGAATTAAAAATGTAAAATAACCTTAGTAGTTATATTAAATAACTATATACATCTATATAAAGAATAAAAAAACACAGTCAAAGTTAACACAGTTTAATTAAAATAAAATTAAAAAAACAAAGTACAAATAAAAGCTTACTGTTCTTACTGGAGCTTGACAGCCAGTGGTCACCATTCACTTTCATCATATAGATTAGAGCAGTTCAGACATTGGTCGAAACTTTTCCATTTTTTTTTTAACAGAAGAAATACATATAGTATGTGTTTGGAATTATGACAGAAGTTTAATTTTTAAATCAGCAATGTCAAACATATGGCTTTTAAGTCTATGAAATGGAGAGACTGTCCTTCATAAAGTGCTAACTGTTGCCATGTCACAGAAAGCATAAAGGACAGCTGCATTAAGGGTTTAATCTATTGAATATCTGAATATCTTCACATTTATTGGCAATAACTGCTTCAGATAATATGTGTGGTCTAATGTTCAGGTCCCCTGAGTGTAGTTCAGATTTGAGTGAACAGTCAGTCAGACTGAAGATTTCTCTTAAGCTTTTGATTGATCCCTTGCAGAAAGGGTTTGTGAGTGCAAGCTATTTCCAGGCGCAAAAGTTTTTTTTTTTTTTTTAACTGAAAATCTTAATACCCATGGGTAGGGATGTCGAGAGTACAAGTGCTTTTGCTACCAACTCGATGCAAAAACTTTTTAAAAAAAGTAACAATAGCAGTCTTTTTTTAAAGTTTAGCTTGTCGAGTAGCAACTGTACCCCACGCTCTGTCACACTGACAGATGAACTGCTTTTTGAACGCTCATATGCGTATTTACCCCACATGCAAAGACATTCTTTGTTGAAATAGCCATTTTGGGTGTTGTAAAAAAAAAAGTTAAATTGAGAAATAATTGTTTTTATTTAAGCTTGTTTTACTTTTTAACTAAAGTAATATTTTTAATAGAATTTTTATTTCAAACTCATATTGAGTATTGTGAAATTCCACTTTCTTTGCTTTCAACTACTAAAATTACCACCATGACATCCCTTCTCACAGGCATGTGAAGACACCTTACAAACATCTTTCTGTCACAGTGTTTTCAGAGTGTGAATGATGGAACGTTGTGTTCTTTCTTTGAATAACGTTTTCCTCTGCAGTCATTTTTCAGTGTGATCCAGGACAAGTTCTGTGGGATCATTAACATCAGAGTGGAAGTGCTGCACAATGTTATGATGGAATGAGATGGCTACCTTCAAGGAGTATGTTTGATTCTCTCTTTTTGTGACAGTTCTCCTCCAATGGTTGACAAGGGCACACACTGTCAAGGCAGGTTATTTCATGAAACAAATGCTTAGCATTATGAGAAGTGATTGTGATCTGTGTCAGTGTTTTCCGCCTTCTTGTTACACATTATATATTAAATATAAAAATAAATAAATTATATATATCAAATAAATTTTTTTTACATTTACATTTAGTCATTTAGCAGATGCTTTTATCTAAAGCTACTTACAAATGAAGACAACCAGAAGCAATCAAAACCAACAAAATAGTGATAATATGCAAGTGCTATTATAAGAAAATGCAAATTAGAAAATGAAAAGAGAGTGCAAGTGGTAGAGAACTTTTTTAAATTAAAAAGCAAACAAATAGAGTAAAATAGAATTACAACAGAGTGCTAGAGTTGGAGGGTCAAAAATCTCCTTGTTTTTAGATTTTAATTTTGTACAATTCAATTCTATTCTATTCTATTCTATTATATTCTATTATATTATATTCTATTATATTATATTATATTATATTATATTATATTATATTATATTATATTATATTATGAAAAAAAAATCCCACACAGTGTACACACACACACACACACACACACACACACACACACACACAATAATTATAATAAAATATATTTCTATGATGATTATAAATTTAAGTATAATATAACATTTTAATATATAATATTATCCTGCAATTATATATTAATTAATTTAATTATTTTAAAAATATTTTAAAACTTCAATTTTGATGTGGATGCTTGTATATATTTCTATTCTGTAATATGACTAATGAAATTAATAGTATTTAAATTATATTTAAAAAATATTAAAGTTAAATGTATAGTTGTGTTTCTCTCTCTCTCTCTGTATGTCTATCTATATATTAATTAATTAAGAAGAATACAAAAAAATGAATTCATTTATAATATAGAATTTTTATCCATAATGCCATTCTTCAGTTATATATTAATACAATTATTATTTTTTTATATTTTACCAATTAAATTTTGCTATATATTGTATATGTGGATGCTTGTATATAATTTTATTCTGTAATAAGACTAATAAAATTAATTGTATTTTAATTATATTTAACAAATTATTATTTATATTTATAGTTATGTTTTTCTCTCTTTTTCTGTCTATCTATATCTATCTAATGACATTAATTAATTGCTAATAATAATTATACAAATAATAAATAATGAATTTATAATATAGAATTCATATTCAGTTCAATTCAATTCAAGTTTCATTTGTATAGCACTTTTTACGATACAATCATTGCAAAGCAACTTTACAGAAAATTAAGTTTCTACAATATTTAGTAGTAGCTTATCAGTGATGACTGTCAGTCTATGTGCATACGGCAGAAATGTATGAAAAAAATCAATAAAAGACGTAAACAAACAGATGATTAACACTATTAACAGCAATTATGCAATGAAACTTATAGCAAAATGTGGTAGTTCTGTATGTTGTCTCTGGGTTAGCATCATCTGAGGTCCTCTGAGGGGTTGGCATCATCTCTTCTCAGGTGTTCTGGATCAAGACTGGAGCTTGTGCAAATCCTAGTTACCACGGGATGTAAATCCCATGGCAAAACAGAGAAACAAATAGAGACAATTAGCTTAGCTGCTGTTCCAGCCAAGTAAAACTAATTAGTTTAACCCAAGCTAAAGAATAATAATGCATATTTGATCAGATATAACTGCAGTCCAAAATTATGAGATGCATTATTTGAATGCTTGGCCAAAGAGATGTGTTTTTAATCTAGATTTAAACAGAGAAAGTGTGGTCTTAATCCCGAACATTATCAGGAAGGCTATTCCAGAGTTTGGGAGCCAAATGCGAAAAAGCTCTACCTCCTTGACTTTGCTATCCTAGGTACTACCAAAAGTCCAGCGTTTTATCACCTTAGGGAGCGTGATGGATTGTAGCGTGGTAGAAGACTAGTTAGGTACGCAGGAGCTAAACCATTAAGGGCCTTATAAGTAAGTAATAATATTTTGTAACTGATACGGAACTTAATAGGTACCCAGTGCAGAGACTGTAAAATTGGGGTAATATGATCATATTTTCTTGACCTGGTAAGGATTCTAGCCGCAGCATTTTGGACTACCTGTAGCTTGTTTATTGAAGATGCAGGAACAACCAGCTAGCAGTGCATTACAATAGTCCAGTCTAGAGGTCTTAAATGCATGAACTAGCTTTTCTGCATCAGGAACAGGTAACATGTTTCGTAGCTTGGCAATGTTTTCTAAGATGGAAGAATGCTGTTTTCATAACATGGGAAATATGATTTTCAAAAGACAAGTTACTGTCTAATATAACACCCAGATTTAATTGACTGTAGAGGAAGTAACAGTACATCTGTCTAGTTGCAAATTGTAATCTACGAGATGGATTCTGTGTAATGTTTTTTTGGTCCAATAAGAAATATCTCTGTCTTATCTGAATTTAATAGGAGAAAATTATTGGTCATCCAATATTACATTTTTAACACACTCTGTTAACTTAGATAATTTAGATGTTTCATCTGGTCTTGTTGAGATATATAGTTGAGTATCATCAGCATAACAGTTGAAACTAATCCCGTATTTTCTAATGAAAATTACCAAGGGGCAACAATGTATATTGAAAATAGCAGAGGACCTAGGACAGATCCTTTTGGCACTCCATATTTTTCTGGTGATAAATGAGATGACTCCCCATTTAAATAAACAAAGTGGTAGCGATTGGACAGGTAGGATCTAAACCATCTTAAAGCCTGCCCCTTGGATACCTGTATAGTTTTGTAATCTGATCTTTGAGTATTTCATAATCTATGGTGTCGAACGCAGCACAAAGATCAAGTAAAACTAGCAATGAGATGTGGCCTTGGTCTGACGCAAGAAGCAAGTCATTTGTAATTTTAACATGTGCAGTTTCTGTTTCAGTTTCTGAAATTCTTCATAGAGATAATTTTTTTGCAGGAAGGAGCACATTTGAGCAGACACAACTTTTTCAAAAATTTTAGACATAAATGGAAGATTTGAAATGGGTCTGTAATTTGCCAGTTCACAAGGATCTAGTTGTGGTTTTTTAATAAGAGGCTTAATAACGGCCAGCTTGAATGGTTTTGGGACGTGACCTAAAGATAACAACGAGTTAATAATATTGAGAAGCGGTTCTTTCTGCTACAGATAACGACTCTTTCAGTAATTTAGTGGGTACAGTATCTAATTAACATGTTGTTGGTTTAGATGCAGTGATAAGTTTATTTAGCTATTTTAGCTATACAAATATATGTTTGTATATATAGGTTTGGGTTGTATGTAAGCTGGTCGTGAAATGTGCATGTACTATGAAAGCAACCAATATTTCATGACTTTAGGATATGGTGCTATACTCTTAAACTCACCTCCTAAGGCATTTTATCATTTCCAGGCAGGATGAATACAACCTGCCTCATACATACTTCAGTGGGGTGTCAACACAGTATTCATAAATGGAGTTAGAGATTACACAGCTGCTGGAGAACAGGGAAAAGTGGCACATTTTAGAAATGATGTGTAACATGAATGTAATTTCTCTACTTTGCACTCACTCTTTTTACACACACACACACAAACATGCTCACATGCCTCACAACCTTACACACTCTCTGGCTGCCTGTCCTCTAGCTGCATGCTGATGAGCCACTTAGAAGAGCCAAAGCTGACAGATGATGAGGTAACCCCCAACACAGAACAGGACAAGAAGAGGAAACTGGTGAGTTTTTTACCCTGTCCTCAAAGGTCACAGGTGTTGCACGCTCCTATTGATGACACATGCCACCAAAAGGCTGTTATTGATGAGAGACACTGGCTGCTATTAGGACTGTGTATCGGCAAGAATTTGGAGATACGATACATATCATAATACAGGAGTTGCGATATGATATGTTGCGATACATTGTGACACTTGTAAGCAAGGCGGATATATTGGGATATTTCTTATTTTAGGAATAGGATATAATTTTTATGAAAGATGTCATTAAGAACACATCACCATATGCAAACCTTGGAAAACAAATAATAATTTGCAATAATTTATTTAACAAGAACACAGCGGGATCTGCATTTGCATTAATTTGTCCCTGTAACATTCAACGTCATTGAACCACTTTTTGAGCAGTATGAGTAAAGGGGGGAAAATAAAGTGCTTGCAGGATTCTTTAGTTAAATTAAATGTATAAAATATAAGCTGTTATAAACAGACCATATATATTTTTGGACCCTGTGTTGAAGGTTCACAGTTTGTTTAAAATTGTAACATATAGTGTCATAACATTTTGATCTGAAACAAAAGAATTACATCTGCTTAATATAAAGTGCTTGCAGGATTATGTGTTTAGTATCAATGAAAAACATGAATATGAAAGAACATGAAGAACTGTTTTGTGAATGATGTGGAGAAAAATAAATGCAAATTCACTCCAAAAGTTAAAGTGCGCTCCATGACTTGCATCATATCAAAGTCTAGTTATGAACCTCAAGGATAAATGATTTGTATTTGTTTTAGTCGTTTAAAACACATCCTCAAGTATACAATTATGTGCATCTTGGACGCAGTGTCCGTCAAGAATAGACTAGGTGCCTATCTTTTAGCGAAGTAGCGCAGAGAGCCGTTTCTCCTGGAACATGCCGCAGCGTGGCTGCTATAAATACAAGCATTGACTAGAGTGGCTGTGGAGCCGTAATGCGTTGCAGACGTGCATGTTCTTCGAAATATTTGACATTGACATTGCACATTTTACACACCATATGACTTTTGTCAATCTCTTTTGTGCCTTGTCTGTAACGAAAGCCGAAATGACGCCACATTTTGTACACCGAGGTGGGAGCTGGAACATTTCTTTCATCCTTCATTACTAGCAGCAAACTATATTGACATTATAGTCAACATGTCACTGTTTAAGTTCAGAAATAAGACTGCAATCTAGTCTTCGGGATATAAACTCAAAACGAAACAACTGCCATGAATCCTGTATGATTTTTTTTTAATATAAGTATCGATATTGCATTTTTGAGAATCGATACAGTATCGGCAAACAAAATATTGCGATATTCACATGTATCGGTCATTTCTTACACTCCTAGCTGATATAGTAAATTAAAACTGATTCAACTATTTGGATTCACTGCATTGCAACTTCAGTCCACAAAAACCAACAGGTCAAAAAGTGTTTAATGTAAAAGAAATCAATTTCTCATGATCAAGATTGACAAACATCCTACCTAACATAGGGAGTTAAACATTCAAATTCTTCATGTGTCGCTATGGTTCTGGCACAGTAAATACTTTGTATGCATTAATATAAGTGAAGATTAATCAGTAAGATTGATTTGAGGCCAGTATCAATAAAAACTGGCATTTTAACACTACCATAATCTAGACTGTATGTTTTTACAGTGTCTTTACAGAGTATTACTGCATTTTGTAAAATGATATGTATTGGTGATACTAATGTTCCCATTAGTTAACGTTAATAAGTTAATACATTAATTAGCAACAATTAACAATGAGCAATATAGTTGTTACAGTATTTATAGTCTTTGTTAATGTTAGATCATTGTTCATGTGAGCTCAGGTCCATTAAATATTAACAGACACAGCTTTTGATTTAAATAATTTTTTAGTAAATGCTTGGAATTAACAGTAAAGTATTGATTATTAAATTCTCTAGGAGTATTTGTAATTGTTAGTTTATTGTTAAAAATCTAGGTATCTAATGTTAATAAATGTGAAGTGTTAGCACTTGTGAAGTGTTTGATTAGATGGACCTTGGTAGAAAAGTACCGACTCGTGGGCGGCAAACTCTGTGGTTTGTTTTTGTGTTTCTCTTCTTTTTTATGGGAACCGTCTCACCAGAAGTGTTTAGATAAAAACAATAGTGAGAGAATAAAATGCCATTGCAGTGTTTTGGAGAGGATTGTCGTGAAACCTCAATCTGTCTTTTCCTAATGTTATTTTTGTGTGACACCCACATGAGCATGTTTCAGCTGAGTGGTGCTTGTGATAGAAAATCTGCCAACTACAATAGCTTTCAAAACAGCCACTGAAAATGAGCAAATGTACTATGTGAAGTGCAGTGGTTCAAAAGCATGTTCGAGCAGTTTTAAGTGAGTCATGTCTCTTAATTGTCTGTAATGAAAACGGTCCCCTGGTGGTATTTGATACTTTCAGCTGGTAGCTGATTTGTAATGAAGCACACATTTTTTGTGTTTGTAAGTCGCAACCTTTACTCGTTGGTCTTATGACAGTGTTTCTTTGTTAGAGACTGTTGTGGGGATGAACCTCAATACCAGAGTACTCTAAAATGACAGCGGTGACTAATCAAAACACAATTGAGTTTTTTTTCTACAAAACATTCTGCAAAAGTATGTATAGAGGGATTTGTTTTTAATTGAAAACAGTGCTGCTGCTGACGATACCTTGCTTTTGCAAACTACAGTTTGCATAATCAGTACTATAACTGGTGACATGTAGACTGCAGCCAAAGCGTTCACAGCATCACAATGCAGATGCTATCAGACTTTGTGTTTTAGACATAAAAAAAAAAAAAAAAACTTAGAACAGATTTTTGGGTTTAAGGGATACGGTCCCTCAAGTTGTTCTAAACCTATATGCATTTCTTTCTTCTGTTGAGCACAAAAGAAGATATTTTGAAGAATGTTAATTTCAATAGATTTTTTTTTCTCCATACTATGGAAGTCAATGGGTAATGTCAATAAACAAAGAACTGACGTTACCATTTGACTTCCAGAGTATGGAGAAAAACAAATCTATTGAAATTAGTGGCTGCCATCAACTGTTAGGTTACCAACATTATGAAGATAACAGAATTTTCTTTTTGACCAAAAAAAAAAAAAAAAAAAACAGTGTAGTGGAATAAAAAAATAGATTTTTTTTTAAATATTGACCTTAATTTATTTATTTATTTTTAATTTTGACATTCATTTTAGACTTGTTTTTTTACCATTTTAATTTTTACCTTTTTTGTTGAACATTTTATTTAAACCTAAATGCTTGCAAAAGGTGCAAGACGCAATCGATCCTTTGCTGGGAGTTTGATTGACAGGCAAACTGACCAATTGAACCAACCGACTGCATCTGCTCTTTTTGTCCAACAAACAAACCAGACCGGAGAGTAGATTAATGCTGGTGGACTTGAACTTAAAAAATGGTGTGCATTGATTTGTGCGGTTAAAACAAGACAACTTCTGATGTTCATTCATGTTTATTTCATGCTATAACTAGTAAAGAGGAAAGAGATGATTGGTTCACATGCAGCTTGAACTGAGGCGCTACAGCAATCTATCACGACACATTAAAGAGCCATTAAATGCTATTTATTGTTTGAATTTCTCAAAAAGTGATGAAATTTGAAAGCTGAGACTGTTTCATATGAAAATTAACCTGCGCTGTCTTGTATCTTGACATGTTGTACGTTTCCTCTTTTCTCCGCAATGTATTTTTTCACTGCTTGAGAAACATGATGTGTGCCGTGAGAGCACCATGGCTTGTCGGATGTAGCAACAGTAAAAAAAGGGGGGCGGATTTTTACATCTGGTAAATTGCAATGGTCAGACATGTCTGTCTAGCTTATGTTTACATAGAAAAACAAAGACATCCATTGACCAACAATTAAACAATTTCAGATGGATACCATCACATCTGAATACTCTGTTGATTTATCTGTCAAGTGCTCAAGTAGACAAAATGACCAAATTATTCATCCCTAATAACCTAAACTCACACCTACGTCCCCTGAAAGACTGAAATGCTTCAAGTAGGAGGGATGAGATTGACAGGTTATTATCTAGTTAACATGATGTAACCACACAGAGACTATTGGACTCAAATAAGCTTGTTTTTTGTCTTATTTTGATGTATTTACTTATGGAACATACTGTACCTGGAACACTTTGACACAATGGTACTCAAAAGCAGTGGTATATTGAATTACGTTATATTTCCTGCAGGCAGTAGTGCAGTGTTCAGAGCAGTTTTGAAGAAGCACCGGAGTGCAAATTGCATTGAAAGAGGAAGGCGACGGAGGAAATGGACAACAGCAAGCAATCAGTCTGCACATAACAGGCGGTGGGGTGCCAGTCAGTAGATAAAGTCAAAGAGATGTATTACGTTACAAATCTGCCCTGACACAGGGAAGGTGTAAGTTCCTCCTGGTTAATGATGCACAAAATGGATTAAAAGGAAAAATGTCCTTTTTTATCACTTCTCCCAGCATGAATGCAGGTTTAGATTTAAAAGGTTTATTTCGAATCATCAGAGCCATTAAACACCAAACTGTCATGATGTTACGGACAGGGTGATATTTGTGCAGTCATTCCCGTACGAAATTGGTGCCAGCGGCTTTAGACAGCAGGACAGTTCTGGAATAGGGGGGACGTTAACCTTGTTTAACCTTGTTTCCCAAACTGGTTAACCTGTCATTGTGTTGCGACTGATGTGCGGCATTTCTCATTGCCTTTATAAAGAGAAATAGAACTGAAATGGTTTCACACTGGCATTTTACAGGCTCTCATTTTTCTCTGACATATTTTGTAATTTACAATTAAGCGCCATGTATTTTTTTTTTTTTTTTTTTTATATAGTTTATCCTGACTCAATGAAAGTAAATACAAACAGTGTAATTAAGGAGATGGTTTTGCTTACACTCATTCATACTGACAAGTATCTTCCAAGACGGCATATAGCGTCCCAAGGCTATTTTATTTGAAGTGGATTATTCAGTTTTTTGGATGACGTGAACAGGATATATTAAACATGCGTAATCTGTTATTGTTGATGCTGCCTCTTGCATTAGTGTCTCTGTCATAGTCAAACTCAATACTGAGGCTCATCCCGGCCTCCTTTTTTTCTTGTCAGTGCCTGCCTTCTCTCATTATTTGTTTGTGCACTTCAGGGTTTGAAGGTCAATCCAAACAAGAATACTGAATCAAAACCGTTTGCTTTCCGGGATGCAATATTGCATAACGGATCCATCTATTTAATAAGCACCTCTTTCTCTGATTTATTGCCTGTAAATCCCAGGGTGTGCCAGATTCAGTTAGGCTGTTAAAAGTCTTTTTATTTAATGCTGCTCTGAGCAAAAAGCTCCTCATTTCACACACTTTTAATTTTTCACTTTTCATAACCCTGTGTTGGCGGGTTTTCCTCGTTTTTGTTTGGTTCAAGGGAAAAAAAATAAAGTATTGTTTTGAAATTATTGGCACACGATTTCATGTGCATTTCAAATACATTTTATTTTATGCTCTTGTTTAGATCTAGCCTACACTACTGTTAAAACGCTTAGGTTCAGTAAGAATTTTATATTTTAATATTAATATTTTTAAATAATATTGCAATTTAAAATAAACTTTTTATTGTAATATATTTTAAAATGAAATTTTTTTTGTTTTTTTTGTTTTTTTGGAAAGCTGAATTTTCAGCAGCTATTACTTAAGTATTCAGTGTCACCTGATCCTTCAGAAATCATTCTAATTTGCTGCTTAAGAAACATATTTGCAAAAAATATAATTATTTTCTCAGGATACTTTGTTAAATAAAAAGTTCAGAAGAACAGCATTTATTTGAAATATAAATCTTTTGTGACATTAAAAATTTATTTACTTTCACTTAATATCAGTTAAATGTGTCCTTGCTAAATAAATATATTAATTGGAAAAAAAATAATAATCTTACTGACTCCAAACTAAATGATAGTGTAGCTTTTTCTAGTGTAACTTATTAGCCAGTGGCATTGACATATTATTGAGAGAAAATAACCTGTGATAGGGGTTTTCTTTTTATCTTTGGTTTGGTGTAATTGCAAATCAATGTAATTGGTGTAATCAATTGATATCATCTGCTTTCAAATATTTATGTTGTGGTTTGAACTTTTAGCCTAACTCTTTTCCCAAAATCATTAATTAGCTGGATGTATTAGCATATATTGTAAGTGAGAGAATCAAAACCAAAATAGAAACCAAAATGTTACATAAAATATTGAATTTCACATAAAATATGTTGATTCTGAAATAATGACAGCTTTCTCCAATCTGCCTCTAAAATCTTTCAAGCCGGCCCTCAAGGTTTTAGTCTAATTAGATTATTGTGTAATTGTTATCACATCATCATTAGAATATGCCAATTTTTGACTGGGCAGGAATTGGGAGGGAAAATGGCACGTGGGAGAAACAAGACATTAACACTGCTTTGGAAGTGCATCAGACATTGGTTCAGTGAAGAAAAACATTTAGTAGGATTTTGTCCTTGGGATAATTTGTCTTTTAATGGACCTAGTGACTTTTGTATTGAGTATCAGAGTTCTCTTGTGTGAAACTTTTGTCATCTGTTTTCGCATCTTCATGTCATTGCACACCATTTGCTGTATTTTTTTTCTGTGGAATATTAAATTACTACTTGGGATTGTAGTCCTTTAAATACATCAGGGAAATGAGTTTGTTTCCAATCATTCATTCGTTATGGATTTAATTTTATTTAGATGGTATTGTTTGTCAGTATTTACAGTGTTTGTTTCCCCTCCAGAATATTCTGTGTTTACATGCAAGCATTTTAAAAAGGTGTCCTGATCTTTTTCCACACCTAAATGAAGAGCCCTCAACATGTCTCAGGCAGCTTAAACTTCAGTCCTGTTGATAGGACCACAATGAGAACCCTCTCAAGCGTTCTCTCCTCTCTTCTGTTTTACGTGGCCACGCATTAGCGCCACTAGCATAACAGCTCTCTGTGCTCTAGAGCTGCCTCTTAGGATCGAGCAGCGCCTCTCTTTCCTCAAGTGACTGGAGAGGATCGTGTCAGTGGTGCTTTGAGACAAGTTGATAAGTGGCGTCGGACACATTTTTGGAAGTATCTAACAAGACCGGAGTCACGACTGACTTTTAATCTCAGATTGCTCCGAGGGGAAGTTTTCCTGCAATTAGCAATTTTTTATTTTTTATTTTTTTTAAATGCATCTGCTAAATGGCTTATGGGGAGAATGGGAAGAGTTGCATCACCCTCTTAATCTAGCAAACCGTGGACATTTTTTGTCATGTGATCATTTTTTTATTAATTCGTTCATTTTTATTAATACATTTTATTCATATGACTTGTTTTTTATAACGTATAGTTCTATAATTTATATATTTGTATTTTTTGCTGAAATATAATTAGACTTAACTCTTACAATTAAAGTTAAAACTGGCACTGCTTTTCCTACACTGGCCCAGTAACGCACAACACAATGGAAAACAAGCCACAACACAACACAATTAGCACAACACAATGAAAGCAAAGTCACAACAGAAACAAGCCACAACACAACAAAATTAGCACAACACAATGAAAGCAAGTCACAACACAACAAAAACAAGCTGCACCACAATACAATTAGGACAACACAAGGGACCCTTACGAAAAAGAAGTTTATTCAAGTGTGCTATTAGTATACTTCTTTTAAACTAAAAATAAGAAAGTATGCTTTTAGTTTACTTTTTATGTACTTCTCAGAAATGGACTTTATGTACTCCTCAGAAATATACTTAAAATTACATTTAAGTATACTTGATTTATACTTACAAAAAGTCTAACTATACTTTAACTTTACTTAAGTATACTTAATAAAATAAACTTGAAGTATACTACTTTTTGGTAAGGGGAAACAAGACACAACACAACAAAAATTAGCACAATACAGCAGAAACAAGCCGCAAAACAACAAATATAGTACAAAACAACAGAAACAAGCTGCAACACAATAAAATTAGCACAACACAACAGAAACAAGCCCCAAAACAACAAAATTAGCACATCACAACAGAAACAAACCATAACAAAATGGAAGCAAACCCCAACATAACAAAATTAGCACAACACAACGAAATTAGTCCTATGCGTTGTGTTGTGGCTTGTTTCCGTTGTGTTGTGCAAAAACTCTACAATAATTGTTTATCATTTACCTAAATGATAAGCAATTATCGTATTTGTGTTTTTCTTTCAGGTTATGTAATTGTTTTCAGTTTGTAATCTCTTGTTTCTGTAGTTGCAGAGTTTTTTGTTGTGCTGCTGCTGTGCCAGAAATGCTAATTTTGACCTTTCGTAATCTCCTGCTTCAGGGGTATATTTAGTCTTGCGAAATTTCAAATAAGGGTGTTAAATCTTGAATGGTTAACTTCATCTAGACCTTTGAAAAGGCCTGATTAGCTCCCCCTCCGTAAAGCCAACTTTGTGGCAAGGGAAATATAATCTAGATTATATTTTATGATATACTGAATTTACTTTGACACGTTTTCAGTGAATCTCTTCCCAGAAGTGATATCCATTTTCAGTCTGTGACGGGAGATGCATTTATCTTTTGTTATATTGAATTGTTTCAGGCAATTCAATAGTATCATTTTTTAAATTTGTTTTACATATAAGATGTCAGACTTGGTAAAGTTTCTTTCTTCAGTTCGGACAGTTAAAGCAAATAGGGATTATGTTTGACATATTCTTGTTTTACAATGTACAATATTGCCAGACTTTTTGCTTACACAGACAGTTTGATTACTGGTGGGATTAAAGCTAATCAATACAGGGATACTGTTTTATTGCACGAAGGGTAAAATTGCAAAGTCTTTCTGTCATTCATCTGTCAGGGTTAAACCACCAAGACAATTTGCCATCTTATTTTAGTGAACCAGAACTGTAGTGTTCCAGTAGTGATTTTTTACCAATCTCTGATAACCAGGGGCTTGATTTACAAAGATCTTCTTTAAGAAGTTAGTTAGAAAAAGTAGTTTGTAAGAATGTTAAATTCTTGAAAAATTTCATGTCAAGTTTAATCATGAGAAATCATTCTTTACATTACTGCTCTCTAGTGTCACTTCATATGTTTTCATACACTATTATGTATTATATGTAACTCATTTAGTGTTACCATGCTTAATATTCAAAATATCCCAACCAATTCAATAAACATCTCACCTTTGGGTATTTAAGACAAGTTGGAGGATATCCTAAATTTAGGAGGTTATCACAATGACTGTCTTAAGAGTAAAGATAAAAACAACATTCTCTGGGGCCGTTCACACAGAACGCATTTTGCATTCCACTGTGCTGCTTTGCATTGTTTTTCCTATGTGGACATTCACTAGATGGATGTGTTTGACTGTTGTGCTCAAGTTAAAAGTAGTTATTTTAATAAAACATATTTCTAGACCTTGCCACTGCTGCAAGTTTCACATTTTTAACTGCAAAAATGCATTCCGTGTTAATATTTTTGAGACTACAAAATATTCTTAACTGCTATTTTCTTTTCTTTTCTAACTTGAGAATAAAGTTCAGAATAAATTTGTTCTGTTCTATTTTGTGAATCCAGCCCCAGTATTGTTATCAGTTTAAGTTAATGGATGAAATTTATAACAGCCTTAAGAGTTACCATTACAAAAAAGTTCAGCATAGCTGCAATTCACCATAAATCATATGTGTCATATGATTACAACTTTGTGACGAGACGTTTTTTCTCAGAAGGATACAGCAACCTCTGACTTTTGAGAATCCACTCATTATAAAATGATCTGCTGCTGTGACACATCTGTCAGCCAGAGATATTAAATTCACTGGCCCGAGTAGGGCCACCCGCGACTCCTTTTACTTCTGTGTGACCCGACAGATTAAAGAAAAGCCATTGTTTGCCAAGAACACTGTAGAAGACAGTGTCGCTCACAGAAGAGGATGATGGTTGATTGTGAATGACTGATGCGTGATTTGTATGGGAAAGCGCCGTTCTCATTTAGTCCACGGCCTCTTTGAGTGACTTGATGAGGCTTAAAGCTCTAATTAGAAATTCATGAAAGCACGGCTCCATCTCTTTGATCCACTCCCTCCCCCACACCCTCATTACCAGCCCAGCAAAGTGGATGCAAAGCACACCATTAATATCATTTAGAGTCTATTTTAAGAGCCTGAGGAAGTGCAAAGTAAGCAAACTTGGGCTTAACCTTTCAGACAACTTTGTAAGGTAAGGTAGGATTTATTGGGACTCGGGAAGTAAATTACAGCTGCCCATATCATCCCTGAAAATTTTGATCTACATAAACAGTCAGGTTGACCTTTTCCTTTTGGAAAATGGATTTATGGATTGGCTTTTAATACCTTACAGTGCGTGGAGATGTGCAGCTATAGTCAGTGGGGACATACAATTCACAGGGTTTTGAATGCACAGTTCATCAGAAAATGTATTTACCATTTCAATACACATCAGCATTTAAGAAAAAAAATACAATCCTTTCACGTATATTATGAATATTAAATTGTTTTATATATATATATATATAGATATATAATATATATATTATATATATATATATATATATATAATATATATATATATATATAAAGATTATATTTAGTCCATTATTAAATTAATATTAATTTAATCAATTAATATTCATATAGTGTATGAAATTAATTCTGATCATTTAAATTTTAATGATAAGTTTGACTCCTGAAGGCCAAACTCTTGGAATTGTCTTCTAAATTGCAGAAATCGCACATGGAAATGACATGCTGATGCAGTTATGCATAATAAAAAAGGTGGTGTAATCTCCATTTTAGTTACTTTGGGCAGGAGACAGAATGTGGATTAAAGTCGTTATACATGTACGCACAATTTTCTTCTAACTTGGTTTTCATAAACTGAATAAGTGTTTGTAAAGCCGTTCATGGGGGTTATAAATCTGGAAACTCGTATATGCAAAATCTGCCACAAAGAATTTTAATGCTTGATGTCTCAGGACCATTTGAATGAACATAGATTTATATGTAGAGCATTAAAGACTGTGATATTTGAGATTTTGATATTGTGTCAAATGGAACTGTAGTGATCCTTTCAGACATTTTTTATTTTTGTTCTGTTTATGGGCAATATGAGAGAGGAGCCCATAATCTGATTTTCTCTAATGGCTTTTCTTTTCCAAATGTACATAAATGGATTTTGTTTTTTGTTGTTTACTTGAGACTGACAAACTTCTTTTAGGTTAGAAGTATTTTTATAAGGAAGGGTTTTTTTGTTGTGGTTGTTGTTGTTGTTTTTATCTTCTGCAGCCCATCAGTCACATCAGTGCCCCTTCATGAACACCAAACCAAAAATATGTTCCTAATAACCAAAAACACTTACCACTATTCCTACAACTACTATTTTTATTTTTAATATATACGGTTTTACAAAACATTAAAGAGAAGAAGAGAACTTTTGTGACAGCTGCTAACTTCAATAAATAAAATAACAATAATATTCATAAAGTGTGAAAATTATTCTGCCACAAATTCTTGCTTTGGGCTACATTTATGAAATAAACAGAATGAATTCCTGTGGACTATTATATGTAAAACCATTCTCTTGCATAAATGATTGCATTCAAATCAATTGGACAGTTTACAAAAGAATGGATTTATGAATGATTTTAAACAGAAATTAGTAAAGTGTTTCATGTGTATGGCTCATTATTTTTTCTTATTTACCTCAAAGAGGAACTGAAAAAATCATGACATTATTAATATTATATATATTGTCTCTTTTTTTCTGTTTTATAAGTTTAACTTTCTAAAACTAAATGTACCTCAGGGTTAGGAACAACTGACGGGTTGTCAAATTCTAGCTGTTATCAATTTTCTAATGTCCTGACTAATTATCTGTTTAAAATAATATAATATGATGTTCTTAATGAAAGTTGGTACTGAGTAAATCTTGCTTTTTGACTTGAAAGTCTGTATGGGGGATCGCTGAGACTAAAATATGCTGGGAAAAAAATCAATGGTCCAGTTGAGCTTAATAAATAGAGATGACTGCCTTTACTTTTGAGTACAGTTGGGATTGACTTTATTGGCATTTACTCATACAGTCTTCAAAGTATTTTTTTTACTTTATTCATTGGATGAAATCCATTAAAAGTTCACAGCAGCTCGGGCAGATATTTCTTCCAGAGGCCTCTTTGCTGTATAGCACTGGCTTTGCACAGAATAATACTTCAAAGTTCCTTTTCGGAGTGCCTTCTTCCTTAAAGCCATCCTTGTTTTTCAACGAAACCCTTCAATTTTTCAAGGTCCTAGTGCTTCCTGCCATTTAGGTCTCAACAATGCAAAGTCTTTATGTTCTTGAAGGTTTTGGTTATGCAGAAGGATTCATGTCTTACAATAAGAACCCATTTTGAGGACTTAAGACTTCACTGTTCTTTCCAGAACTAATTGATTTTTCTTAGAGATAATAATATCCACTCAAATTTAGGCTCTTTCCTGTGCGAGTGCCAACAATGGTTCTTTCTATTGTCATTCGACTTAGACGTACAGCTGTAGATGCTGTTTTGTGTATATCACAGTTGCATTTTGGTGATCATATATCACTTCATTTTTCATCCACTCATAAAAGAATCCTTGTGCGTATTTTATTATACTAATGATGGGGAACATGTCTATAACCCCTCGAAGCTCAGAATCATTCTTTGTGCGAACAGTGGAGTTTAAAACCGCAATTTTTTCTTTTCTTTTGAAGATGTCCAGTTGCAATTGATAGATGTATTGATCATGTTCCCAGGAAAACTTTAAGGTTACACCGGATCACTGGAGAGATTTGATTTAGTCTATATTGTACAATTCTGCAGAGGTGTCAAGTAACGAAGTACAAATACTTCGTTACCTTACTTAAGTAGAAATTTTGGGTATCTATACTTTACTTGAGTAATTATTTTTCAGCCGACTTTTTACTTCTACTCCTTACATTTTCACGCAATTTATCTGTACTTTCTACTCCTTACATTTTAAAAATAGGTTCGTTACTGCTATTTCATTTCGGCTTGTCATCATTAAAAAAAAAAAAAAAAAAAAGGAAAAACTATCCAGATAAATCGATCGCGCCATCCGGATGGAGTGAATTTGATTGTGGTTGGATGAGAAGTATGAACATATACCATTCCGACACCCTATTGGTTTATACGCGATCCATCGCACCTGCACATGACACAAATCACATCACACTCCTGCAAGGCGATCGCCTCAGAATCAGTCCCCTTAAATTTCATATGAAACCGGCGGCAGACCGGTATACTCTCCGTCTTTCAGCGCGCTCTTCAATCCGCAGACCGCGAGCGGAGCAGCGCGAGCGCATTTAAACAGAAACAGAGTGTGTGTTTATCGATAGATTGTTAGAATATCTGTATCGGTGCAGTTCTTTGTCATAAATACAGTTTACAAAAGGTCACGAGGGAGCAGTCGGTTTCTGTAAAGTTTTCGCTCGTCACCGCTCATCACACCACAGCTGTTTCCTCCAGAGACTAGCCCTTAACACATATGAACGAACGCATACTTCAATTGTACTTATTTAAATATACTTAATTTAATAATACGTAATTAATACATACACTACTGTGCAAAAGTCTATTTTTCAACCAAAAGAATGGTGTTCGGACAGTTATTTATATATTTTGCTGTAGTGTGTCAGTAGAAAATATCAGTTTTAATTTCCAAACATTTATTTTGGCCATTGTCAGACTGCTTGTACATTCAAAATCGTACTAGATTATTATTAAAATTAATGGCAAACTGATATTTCCTTCTGACACACTACAGCAAAAGATATAAATTACTGGCTTAAAACCCTTTTTTGGGGTGAAAATACTAATGTGCCTAAGACTTTTGCACAGTACTACTGTACTTTACAAATGACATTGTTGCTACTGTATAAAGAATGACCATACAGTCATTCACAGAACTGATTAAAGACTGTGACAGACAGCACTCGTTTTAACTAAATATCAGAGTGATTGACAGAGATACAGTAGAAACATTATGTGTGGTTTTGTATTAAATAATGACCCAGATTGTGAAATACATTTATTAGCCTTAGAGTAAGGGAAGCACAACTTGGAAAATGAGAGCATCCAATAAGAGTGTGAAAGCTGTGGATTTATTTTAAATATTTGTAATGTTCTTTAATGTTATGCATAGTTTTTTTGTGGCTCTTTTTTTTTTTAAGTATCGGTTCAGGCACCGTTTAGGCACTGGTACCGTTTAAAAAGTATCAGATTGGCACCGGACCCTACTTAAAAGTTATTATTTCTCAACTACTGGCTCATTTACCAAATGGGTGCTTTCTCTTCTCCCTCCGCAAATTAAGCTACTGTAGGTAGTTCGGTAGCGAGACGTTAGAATAAATTAGCATTTGCGGTTGACAACGTGATTGACAATGTTGTGATAAGTAGGCTATACCAACTTTGTAACTCGTTACCCCCCCAACACTGGACATAGCAGACGTTAATCATTCATTTTGACAGCACTAATGTTTATTGTAAATAGAGAACCATACAAGGGTAATTGTTACTAAGCCTTTTATATTTTTGTGTAATGGGATGAATTTTTTGATTTTAGGACGGTAAAACTGTTGCACTGTTGTATTTCAAGTAACTCGCAGACTCCGGTGCATACAGATAACATTAACATTAAAGCCTTAAAAAA
>NW_024879268.1:135126-325126 GCF_018340385.1 Cyprinus carpio
ACGGAAAGGGGAAAAACGAGTTGGTTGCAACCACGCCCAATTACGCGACCGGAAATACAGATTAAGCCAATCCCTTCAGACACTCTTCAACCTTTAATAATGTCAATTCTTAAAAAATTTTCGGTGGATTATCAAAAAACACTCCCCCTCACATTGATGAACAAGCTAAAATTTAAGATATAGAACCAAAATAATTTTTTGCCCCAGCTGTAAACATGTTTGTTTTTTCTCTGTAAAGTTTGGGCTTTTAACTTGGGGAGTCTATAGGGACTGACTTTGCCTTTTGCGCCAGCTTAAGCGGCCGAGTCGATGAATTACCGTTTAATAGATCTTCCTTATTGGCCTCACGAGAGACAGCGGGAGGTTTTGCCGCTCGGGGCCAAACACCTCGCTATTCAAACCGATGACGTTTGTAAAATCACCATATTTCCGAAAGGCATGGCATAGTGAGGAGAAACAATAATGTACAGTATGTATGTGTGTTTTTTTGACCTTAAACCGCATAAACCATTTCCATTTAACAACCAAATACACAAAATATATTCGTTTTTAAGCAGCATCATATTGACCTCCTTTTCGAATATTGATTCCATCCTACGGTTGAACGGGGCCCTATACAACATCATAGAACATCATAACGGGGGTACCTATACAGTTTTAAATAGCTTCGAAAGTTTTAAAAAAAAAAAAGCATAAGTCATACACCAGTGCTTTGCTGTTTATGTAATCTAAATTCCTAGTCACAAGCCCTCAAAAGGCTTTAACAGGATTCTGTGGAAAAAGTCTGGGTAAAAAGCAGCTATGATCAGTGAAGCAGATTATACCTGAATAAAAGGTTATAATTCTTTGTCCCTACAACATTGTACGAAGAGCAGCTCCAGGTTACTGAGCTTTCATTGCATGATGTGCTAGTGGGGATGATCTTCAGGCATGACTAACCTTGCATAGTAATAAGGCCCCAGACCCATTCCACACAACAGTATGCAGCTGAACTGAGGGTTTTATACTGTCAAATCACACACAGCTCCCTATTCCAGCACCGCTACATCACGCATCAGTGGTGTGTGCTGTTTATCTGAAACAGGGGTGCAAGTCTCTTCAGGGACTTTTGTCTAATAAATTCATTTTATTGTCGTCTGTTGAACAACAAACAAAGATGTTGGTATCCTAACAGTTTGATAAGCACCATTTACTTCTACAGTAGCAAAAAATAAAAAATACTATGGAAGTCAATGGTGCTCATCAACTGTTCGGATAAGCACATTTTTCCAAAATATACATCTTTTGTGGCCACAGAAGAAAAAAACATCATGTTTGGAACAAGTGGAGGGTGAGTACATCACGACAACATTTTCATGCTGGAAGTGAACTAATCCTTTAAGCTTCTTACTTTGCTGACACAATCTGGTTTGTTAAGCGGCTTCTCATTACAAGTTTGGGAAGATGGTTAGCATGTGTTACTTTTCCAAAATGCAGATTACAAATTCAGAACAAACCAAACTCAGAGCACATGCAGAGATGAGCTCACATGGAGCAGCGTTTTACTGAGAGCTGAGCCGCTCTGACAAACTGAAAACACCAGATCATGAGCTGCTTCATTTGTAAAAGAATGCAGTGCCATGCTTCACTCTGAAACATACAGTGCATTTATTTAAATCACAGCCTAGGAGACTTCACAATCACACTAAACCATTTCAAGATTTAGTTTTTATTGCAATTAATCATCACTTCAGAATTTTTTTTACTTTGAACACTGTTTGAACTCGTAATATATTTATTTATACTGTCAATAATGTTCTCATCCACATTTATGACGGAGGCACTGCCTCCTTCTGAAAAAACACACAACAACAACAATGTGGCACAAACTGCTGACAAGGAGAGAAAAAAGTGGGGCAGAACAGAAACAAACGCAGACAGAAAAGTTAACAGCCTGTCACAAGTCATTACGTACCTAGAGAACAGCAATCAAAGCGGGTCAGACCAACACTTCTCATGTATGAACTACACAAGATTACATTCAAACCATATTGAAGACACCATTCAGACAAGAACAGAAATGCAAGGTACTTTCATCTGTATGCAATGCAAAGCAACAAGGCTTCCTCCCAATCACACACACACACACACACACACACTGATATACAGCATTCCTCAGACACATAAAATAAAATAAAATTTAAGCACTAATGCTATGCAGCTGCACACAACTCTCTCTCTCACACACACAAATGACACGGATGACATTCTATCATGCCCGTGCCATAGGCTTGGATGATCGTGAATTCATAATGCTTTTCAAAAAAGGGGGGACATACCGTGTACAACATCCTGACTCAGCAGTTCAGCCCTGTCTGGCCTTCAGGGCAGTAAAAGTGCACATTAACACAGGATTACTGTGCAGTTACCAGAGAGCTATATGCTCCCACTGAGAGATGCCATGTTTTCCACCATAAAATCTTACATTAAAGACACTAAAACTGGATATATTATCCTTTTACAAGACCTTAAAGGAATAATTCACCTAAAAATAAACATTATGTTGTTATTTACTCTTCCTCATGTCATTTCAAACACATATTTTGGAACGGCATCAGGGTGAGTAAATGTTTCAGATAACTATTCTGTTAACAACACAAAGTCATAAATCAATAGAGGTTTGGACCCTCATTGTGTTCAGTAGGCTGTTAAACAAGGCAGAGGGGGAAAAAAGTAAATGCAGGGACCAAAACTATT
Organism: Cyprinus carpio; assembly: GCF_018340385.1. Taxonomy (NCBI): domain Eukaryota; kingdom Metazoa; phylum Chordata; class Actinopteri; order Cypriniformes; family Cyprinidae; genus Cyprinus; species Cyprinus carpio. The sequence goes on from NW_024879268.1 coordinate 137,863, forward strand.
CCTGAGATAGACTTGAAAGAGATTGTTTTTAAATCTGTTTTCCTGTATTGAGTGACTGTAGAAGAGAGAATGGCCACTTTGAAGAAGATCAGCACTAAAGTGCACATGAAAAAGGTTGAAAATGGCTGGCAAGACTTTTTTTGACTTACTGTCCTCTCCTGGGCATGGCATACCAGGGCTTTTCAGGGAATGCTTGGGAATACTAGACAGAGAAAGAAAGACAAAGAGAGATGAACAAGAGAAAGGAGTGTGGCTCAGTCCAGTGGTTTCATCTATTCATAGACATGGGGCCAGCAAATATGGTAAATTGTGAGTCCTTTAGTCGTGTAGCGTACACATGACATTTTGAGTGGTTTGGTGGATTTCTTCTGTGTGGTTTGATTCTGCATTCAGTTCTTTTTAAATAAATGGATACTAATACAAATAGAGTAATTCTGCTACTAGAACAATTGAAAATAGATTTATTTCAGATGTTCTGAGTGAATGAGTACCATGCAAAAGGAGTCCGGAACGCCGGTTCCGGTTGTAGATCCTGAATGCTTCCTCCAGCTCCATCTGGGATGAAATGGTACACGGGTCCCCTTAAAAATAAGTCAACACAGAAAATGGGAACATTAAAAAAAAATCACTAAAATATCAAGAGGCAATAGGTGGCAATATGCTTATGATGATGTAAATCTCTAAAAAGTTTAGTCACTTTTTTTTTTTCCTCTCTCTCTCTAAATTACAAATATACTCAATATTTATAGTTGACATTTGTCTCAGGGGTATTCAAACTGGGACTTGGGACAGTTTTTTTTAGTAACATTTATATACTATTGTATTTATTAGCATTTTGAATAGTTTTTAATTTTATGTTTATTTATTTTATATTTTATTCATTTTTATTTAAGTTTAGTTTTTATTTTTATTAGTTTTGTTTTTAATATTTCATTTTTTATTTCTGGTTTAGTCTTATTAATTTTAGCATTTCTTAAATGTATTTTATTTGAGTTACTTAAAAAGGCATAATGTCTTAGTTTCATCTTACTTTTTTATCTAATATTTATTTCAGCCAAAGAAAATTTTATTAATAGGTTTAGTTTTAGTTTACAACACTGGGCTGGGGACCGCCCAGGTTTAGATAAAAAAAAACTTTTTTAAGTAAAATATAAATCATTAATATTTATTACATTTAAATATAAATCCTAAATATAAATATAAAATCAAATAAATGTAAATTCTTTATATTTCATGTAGGGCTTATTTAAGGGTCCCTAGTATTAAAACTTTGTAAAGTGTCTGATTTAGTTGATGTTTATATCAAAAGTGACTTAATTATTCACAGGCACAGCCCTTGAGCCTAAAGTTAACATGAAATCAAAATTAATCTTTTTTTTATGCATGTTCCTGGTCTTATTGTGAACGATTCATTGGTGCATTATTCCAAACTTTGTAATCTTTAATAATAAAACTATACTATCTCGCTCTTCTTCTTAATAAACTTTTCTATTCTGCTGACATCACTTCAGCCAAAGTTCAAAGGTCATACACACCTTCATCATCAATCCACTTGAGTGTAATTGGCATCTCCTTTCTGACCCCACACATCGTTCTCACCTCCTCACACACCTCTGTGTACGTCATGGCCAAATCCAAGTCAGAGATCAGCATGTCCCTACAAAAAAAAAAACAATAACACTTAATACAGAAAGCAACGACCTTCATACAGATCTGAGAACAATTAAAATTCTATTTTGTTTTATGTTTTGTGTTTTGTATTTGGTTAAATGTAAATGAAATAAATATTTTACAGCATAGAAGTCCACGGACTGCAACTGGACTTCTCTATTAAAATGGCACAATTCTACATCTTGTTCAACAACTGACTAATCAATGAGTGAAATTAACTTTTTTTTGTTGTTGTTGTTTGTTTGTTTGTTTGTTTGTTTTCATATTTTAGCAGCAGTGCCACTGACTAGTTAGAACCTTATTTAAAATAATATTTAGTTTTGCACATTTGTACAATACCTGAAGATGTGTTGTTATTTTTTGTTATTTTTACCTGGTGAATAATTTTTGCTAACTGAAATAAAGCTGACATAAAATAACAACTAAAATGAAAATTAGGAATGTTGCCCTTGCAGCTATAACTAAGTAATAAAAATAAATACATTGAAATTTAATATACGCTATAAGAATAAATCAATTTAAGTTGAAATACTAAAACTACTACAACTTCAAAGTAAATACAAATAAAAATGAAACAAAGCTAAATAAAATTAAAATAAATACTGAAAAACTAAACAAAAGAAAAGAATGACAAAAGCATAACAAAATTACTAAAATGACATATTATCTGTAAATATACAGTACATATTAGAATCTAAACTGCCCAGCATCACATCACAAATCATGCATCTCTTATTCTAAATGTCCTCTGTAGCTTTAATTTGCAACACTGGCCTGAAACAGTCCAAACACAGCCAAACAAGCCACATCTGTTTGGATACACAAGAGACTTTTCTTTCAAACCTCTAGTACACAGCTGCCTAGTTCGGTCCCTGCCCCACTTTCACACTGCATACAGGAATGAGCTGCCTCAGAGAGAGCCAAGTACAAGAAAACATGATCAGTTTGGTTCAGGCTACAGAAGTGCAACCATATTACTAAGAAATGATCAAGTCATCGCTGACCTCAAAGTGCCTTCTTTGGCATCAGGACTAATGTGTTAATGTGTGGATTCAGCACAATCATATCTTTCTTTGGGGCTTAATGGCTGTATTCCCAAGTAATTCTAAGTATTACCTCGATCCTGGAATCATTCAGTACCATGTTTATATATATATATATATATATATATATATCTAATAAAACCACTGTTTTCTTAATAACACTGTATGATAACTTTAATTCAAAACATTAAGAGTCATTATAACATCAGGATAAACCAGTACTGACCTAGTTTCTCAGTTAACAGCCTTTGTCATGTCCTGGATTCATTGAAATACTGTATTACAAGAGAGATGGTTTTACACTCAAACAAACCATCTAAAGATATAATTTGTTTTAAGCGTACAAATATTTTAAAGAATACATTTAATATTAAAAAAAATTAAAAGCTATAGAAAAATGTCACATTTACAAAATAGTATAAACCGGTGAATATAAGCCCTTAAATATCTGAATACATTCAAGTGTGCAATATTTTACTAAACTGCATACTTAAATTATATTCTTCTTCTATTATTCTAGAATCTTAGTTGAGTTCAGTTAGTACTGTGAAAATCATAAATGAACATTGATCAAATTATTGTATAAATTATAATTATTTATGTAATCATACAAAGAGCTTGGTTCAGTTGCAATGTTTTTTTTTATTTTTATGAAAAGCTAAAGAAAAAAACACATTTAGAAAAATAGAATATAAACCAGTGAATACAACCCATAAATATCTAATTTAAATGTATCATAATTTTTAATTTCTTTATTATTATTGCTATTATTTTAAATGCTAAAATATTGCTGTGACAACAAACAGATTTATCATAAATTTTATAAATTATCATTTATCATCATTCTAAATTATGTCTTGATCTTCTTTTGACCTTTGTTGACCCAAAAAGGGCTAAAGAAAATGAAATGAAATGATTATTTAGACAAAACAATATTTTTTTTTACATCTTAAACTTTTTATTTTTTAAATATTTTTTACATCTTTAGTTAATGCTAAAATAATACTGTGTGTACATAAATTATGTAAATTACCATTTATCATAAAATACATTATCTAATCTTGCAAAGAGCTCTATCAAGTCACAATGTTTCTTTTTACCCTTTTCTAAATAAAAAGCTTAAAAATGTACCTTAATTTAAAAATATTGACTATTTAGATCATTTTACAATATTTTTTAAAGAAATTTCTGTTTTACAAATCAGTCTACAGACCTCCCACAGTTCCTGTGTAGATGGGAAATGTAATGTATGACTGTATGACAAGTCAGATATACTGTGTGTGTGTTTTCTGCTGAGATGAGCTCTGTAGCAGCTTGCCCCTCAGCAGGGGAACCTTCATCATGAGTCCATCATCTGCCACCCTGCCCTTATGGCTCCATCCGTCCCCCACCATCCTCAGCCCCCACATGACTGGTTGGCACTGAAGCCAGGGGTGAAAGGATCTCAAACCGCATGACTCTCTAAGGCCTGATCAAATGATAAATGTTAGGAGTCCCTGGAGCCGCTGCCGTTTGGATGGTACCTCGCTTGACACAGACTCAACTGAAGAGGCAGAGAGGGAAATTTAATTCCAGAGCGAGCCATGTGAAACATTTCAAACATTTGTCCCTGCAGCATCACAACTTCAACAAAAAAAACATCTGAAAAAGCCACACCTCTCCAGGAAAAAAAATCAGCAATGGAGATTTTAGTCAGGGAGTTTAATATAAAGCATCAGCTTGTTGGTCAGGCAGCTAAATCTTTTTTATGAAGCATAAGTAGATGGTGTGAATTTGGACCCTATAGTGTAAGAGACTCCAGAGTAGACTCCAAATCATTTAACCTAGCAAAAACCGCAAGAAACACTAACAAAAAGTATGGTTTTATCATGGTGTTTTGGAGAGGAATGGGTCATGACTGAACAATGGTTTAAAAGTTATTTTTTGGATAAGAAGTTGACCACGTTCCTAATCAAAATGTTTAAATTAATAATACTTTAAAAATATTTTCAACAGACCCTATACACAAGAATGTTTAATATGTCTAACTTCTCTGTCTAAAAATGTATGTAGCATATGGATTTGGAAATTAATCTTATTATTTAGCAAGTGTGGATTAAATTGATCAAAAGTAACAGTAAAGACGTAAAACAGTAAAATGTGATTTCTATTTTAAATAAATGTTGTTCTTTTGAACTTTTCATTCATCCAAGAATAAATAAAATCCATCATCATGGTTTCCACAAATATATTAAGCAGCACAACTTGATAATAATAATAATAATAAATGTTTCCAGCAGGTGATGCAAGAAAAATGTAGAAAATTTAACGAAGAAAGAGAAAAATTTAAAGAATGCATTATCAAATTACAGAGGGAATGGGATATTAAAGGTATTCTAGGTATAGAAAATTCCCAAAGTGAAGTTGTTGAAGTTTTAATGAAGTTTATGCATGAAACTGGAGTAGTTAGAAGAATTGAAGAAGTTATAATAAAGCCATGATTTTACACACTCCAATATAGTAGGTGGCGGTATGCACCTTTAATTCTGGTCTGTAACCCGCCATAAAACTAAAAGAAAAAGAAGAAGGTGGTGCAAGCAGCTGTTGATGGAGGCCAAAGCAACAAGTGGATCAAGTCATTCATTCACTAAAACTGATCTGCAGAAATGGAGCAAGCGCTAATTAGAAGTTTTGATTATCGGGGCCAGTATAAACATGTGGAAAAGCTGATTGTGTGTATGCTTAATTCAACATATTTGCTGTTTCCCATAGCCTACATGTAAGCAGAGTTGTTTTCTGCGAAGAAGATTATTATAATGCTATTTTACAAAGCTGTGATATAGAGATATAATTTTATATGTGGGGGATATATTTTTTTTTTTTTTTTTTTTTTTGTGTATTTGTATCATACGTCACACTCCAGGATTCCCCAACGACATGTAAACGTGCCTCAGTGAACTAATACAGTGATATAAGACCTCAGATCTAAGAAAATGCTTTACTGATAAAAAAAATGGACCAAAATTTGCCTGTTGAATATTGTATTCTTAGACTGAATATTTTTGGAAATGTCTTGAATTGAAATATTCACAGCTTAAATAAACAACTATGTTAAATTTCAGGAACTAAAAATGCAAGGCATTTAAATGCAAGCACTGTTAATGCAACATGCTTTTTTTGTTTCAAAGATATATGACATTATTTTTCTTCCATAGATATTTTATTAACATATACTTTCAGTTGTAATAATATTAAAACTTTTTTTTGTTTTTAGTTTATGTTTGATCAAATACATTGGAGCCTTGATGAGCAAAACAGACTTTTTCAAAAACTAATAATTATTGCTTAATTCTAAAATTAAACTGTAACAAAAAGTCTGTGTCAAAATTCCCTAACTGAACAGAGGCTCCAGAGCTGTGACAAATTCTGAAACTCTTTCTAGAACTAAACCTTTGGTTTCATAGTAAATAGACACTACATTAGATGTGTGGCCTGACTCTTTTTTTGTCATAGAAAATGTTGAATGAGCAGTGCAGTTTTGGGTAACAGCTGTGGCTCATATGCACAGGCTGAATCATCATGAACACACCCTGCTCATTTCTGATCAACTTACCAGACTCAACCATAAAACCCACCTGAAATAGTACAACTAGACCCTGAGAAAGCCCAAACAAGAGATGGAGCTCAGTGAATTTAAACAACGCCCTGTCTACAGAGAACAGTGTCATTAGGTTCACCACTGGATACACAGAATATTCCAAATCACACAGACAAGATTTGCATGAAGAGAAAGGCTTAGGATGTTAAGTCTGTGCTACAGTATGTTACTGTTCTCTAAACTTAGCACTCAAAAGTTTAGAATACAAACACAGAGTTCAGAGAATTTAAGAACTATTCACACTCATTGTTTTGTTCTCAGAAGTCTCACGTACATGCATTACATTAAAAAAAAAAAAACAATGTCATTGGTAAGATGAGAACTGTGATAACATTATAAAGTTTCACTTGTGGTTTCACCTTATGCTTGTGATTTATGACCAGTGAGTATTATCTACAGTGCTGTCTGTGTGGTTGCTATAGCAAATCAAATCTCTCTAAACCTCCTGAGTCCTGGACTAAAGTCCAGAAGTGGAAATGGAAATAAGAAACACTTGCCAAGTTCAATTCTCTCTTGGCACGACAGGCTGCTGATGGTTCAGTGAAGTGTGTTTACACACTTTTTCTGTCATTATTCAAACTTAATGATTCAGTGTATTGCCGAGATATTAAACTGATGGTTTGTTTATGGTTAATTATGTAACAAAAGAACCATTATAATTTAGCAAAAAATCATAATTTAGTTTGAGAAAATGAATATGTTTATTCAGCAAAGATGCATCAAATGTGACAGTAAAGATATTTACAATGTAATAAATGCTGTTCTGTTCTACATTCACTTCAAAGAATCCTTAAAGAAAAATGACTGCGGTTTACACAAAAATATTATGCATTAACTGTTTTTAAGATAAAAACAATAAGAAGTATTTCTTGAACATCAAATCAGCATATTAGAATGATTTCTGAAGGATCATGTGACACTGAAGACTGGAGTAATGATGCAGGAAATTCAGCTTTGTCATCACAGGAATAAATTACATATTAAATTATACTAAAAAAAGAAAACTTATATAACAAATATATATATATATATATACTATTTTTACTGTATTTTTGATCAAATAAATGATAATGGTTGAACATAAAAGACTTCTTTTAAAAACATCTTATCGACCCCAAATTTTGAACAGTGTTTTATTGTTTGCTCTAAAAAACAAAAGTCCACTGAAAAATTCCCTAAACTTGTAAAAAAAAAATAACAAGCAGAAAGCTTTTCTGACTGGCCTCTCCCCTGACACTTCTGAGCTGCTTGCATCGCCCAGGGCTGTCAATGACACACCAATTTCAGTATCTGTCAGGTAACAGGGACATTTTTATGCATGCATGGTGGAAAACAGACATTTAAAGCACTTTCTACCAGCATGACAAACTTCTGCCTATTCCAAAATGTACAAAGCTACAAAATGTGACCCTTCAGGTGACTAGAAGGTTCAGGTGTGTTGAGGGTGTAGAAATTGTTGAGTATGAGGTGATTTCTTTATATGAGTTTAGATCTCTTTCTTGATTGCTCAACGATGAAACGTCTTGGACTGAAACCTAGAGGAGTGTGCTTGAATAAATGGTCGAATAAATAGTGATTTGTGTATGTGAAAGAAATTATTTTGTTTTGTATTTTGTTTTTTTGCTAATGCATGTGTCTGGTTGAGGTTGTCAGCCAGAAGATTTCTGTCCCGCCTGGTGTTAACTTCCTCCAAAATATTTTTAGAAGTGGAAATCACCAAGGCTTTCAAAACGCTCCGAAAAGCCTGACCCAAATTCGGAGAGCTCTTTACACACTCATGTAAGAGAGGAATTCACACTTCCACAGACACAGAGGAACTCTTCACTTCCTATAGCAGGTTCCCTGGCACGCCATCAGGTAACTGTGCTTTTGAATCAAAGGTCTACTGTATCTCCACCCACCGAGCCAGCAGGACATAACATGTACAGCACATTTATGTCCAAAAATGAGTTATGGTGCATTATCTCATGCATTTAGCTACGGAAAGCTTATATAATATTTATATTTTTATAAACAACCAGGCGATGAGTATTAATATAATAAAAAGTGAAGAATCTATGTTCCTCATTATTTGACTACCCAAATAAGTTAAATATTATATTTCAAACAAAGAGAGTAAATTCCAATCATGCAAAGCTGATTTCATTTTTCCTCACGTAAAACAACATAAATATTACATAAACAGCCAAATTTGATTGGTACTCTCTCCTCTAATTCATAGCGTTAGTTTAGTATTACTACCAGTTGTCACCGAGATAACGGTTAAAGAGATAGTTCACCAAAAGAAATGAATGAGTAAATGACAGATTTATACTTTTTGGGTCACAGAATTTCATAAATAATGAAAGAATTTTCATTTTTGAGTAAATTAAAGGGGTAGTTCATCAAAAAAAAAAAAAAAAGACTTTAGTTAAAAAAGTAATCATTTACTTACCCTCAAGTTAATCCAAACCTGTATGAATTTCTTTCGCCTGTTGAACACAAAAGAATGTTGGTAAGCAAACCAGTGCTGGTAGCCATTGACTTCCACAGTATTTTTTTCTAATGGCTACCAGCAACTCTTTGGTTACCAACATTCTTTGAAGTATCTTCTTTTGTGTTCAGCAAAAGAAAGAAACTAAAATATAGTTTTGGAACAGCATGAGGGTGAGTAAATCAAGACAACTTTATTTTTGTGGAACTTTCCCTTTAAGAATGCTATTACGATTTAGACTGAGGTTTCGAAATTAATCTGTATCATTCACATTGTTGACTAAAGGGTGGGCGATATCACCCACTGTGTACTAAAACTGTTCGTCTTTGAGTGATGATGTGATTCATAACAATGATTCACGGTCATGTATGCAGACAGTGCATGTTTGTGTTATCTCACACTCTGCTGACCACTTACAACATGGCCAGTTTTAGCCAAGAATGTCTAAACAAAATATAAAGCCTAGTTATAAATGATATAAAGCCACTGGAGGATCATCAAGAAGGAAACAATTCACTGTTGTTTAAAAAAATCTATAATGTCAGAAGCCAAAGTGGGGGTCAAAACCAGCCCAGTCAATTCAAGTCACATGTGGCATTTTTTGGTATTTTTATAAGTAATCTAGGAGATTAGTTTTTTATGAATTATGATGATTGAAACTTGCCTTTTATAATACTAATAAAAATCCTCTTCAAACAAGTATGCAACAGCATATTTTATATAATAGGACAAGAGAGATGTGTTGAGCAACAAATGGCAATAAGAGCAGAACCTTCAGCCCACAAAAATATTTCATATTTAAAGATGCACTCAGTAAGTTGCTGTTTTTTAGCTGATCATAACATACCAGTAACTTGGTCAGTTGCATGGCATGGCTATGTCATGTGATATCAATATGGTGGCATCAGAGCTTTAGAGTTTTCATACTTTTAATGTTTTTTATTTATTTATTAATTTGTCAAAAATATTGATCGTTTCTTTATTTGTAAAACTTTTTAATTATCAAAACTAAGTGCATCTTTAAAAACCATTTTCAATATTTAAGAGATTAAGAATATATTAAAAATTGAAATGTAAAAATAATAGACCATTTGCTCATTTCTTGCTATTGACAAGAAAATGTCTGGATGTTTTACGACTTGTAAACCGCAATGCCTGAGCTGACAACGTCTCTAAAACACAAAATATGCTGTTTAAAAACGATCTTACGCTGAAAAAGTATTAAAAAATTCAAGGATGTCAAAGTTTGTCAGGTGTGGGAGTGAAGTGCGTTTGCAAACACGTTCTGCTTACATTAAACTGCCAAAAACGCTTTGCATATTCCGACCTTTGACGCCACAACACAGCAGGCCAGCTTTAGAACAGTAACCCTGTAAAAGTTTACAACACTCACCCTCCGTAATGCGCCTTTACTTTCACATATTCCGAGGGCAAATCCATCATCGATCCGTTACTGACAGGCATGATAACTCCAAAAGTCTACAAACACTCTCCTGGGACAGAAATAAAACCGCCTCTGTGTATCAGAAGACGACGTCAGATGTAAAGTAACATAACTCCGAGTAAACTGTGTGAGCGGTCAATCTTGTCTGTAATGCTCCCAATGTCTCGTCACCGCTGAAATGATCCATATCGCGAGCGTGTTATTCATCTTCTTTCCGTTACGCTGGATTTTACGTTGTCTTTGCTATGGTTACTCATAGGGGCGGAGAGACACAGAAGTATGGCTACTTCCAGGTCTGGATTGGCCTCTGAATCCACCTGTTGTTCGCCTGCGCTTCCGTGGGACATTCCGCGCGTGTAGCGCTGTCGCGAGGAAGTGTTCCAAAGTGCACTTTATATCATAACAGAAGAGCGCGACTGCTTGTTTCGCGCGAGTCGCGACGTTGTTTCTATAATTCCATCCGCCGTGACGTCAGCGAGGAATGTGCAGATTCCATGAACGCTTTATTTGCAGGTGGATAACGGTTCGTGGGTGCAGCCGGTCTCGCTCTCGTTCTCTCTCTCTAGGTAGAGACTGATGCTCATCCAATTAAACAGAAGTAGGTCGGTGAGAGAAGAAACGGTTGTGAGCGGAATAATGCACGTGAATGGGTTAAAAAGAAAGAATTAAATAATTTTAACCATTTGGTTAAAAATAGTAGAATAAACCTGTTTTGGTGGACGTTAAAAGTACATTTTGAGTATGTTTTATATTTATTATTTAATTCTATTGTTATTACATTATTTAATATTATTTTTAAAATTATTATATTAACGAGAAATATAATTGAAGTGATAACCTGGTCCAAGGTCACAATATTTAAACTATGTGAATTTAGGATCCACTTAAAATGAGGGAAATTATTTAAAAGTTGCACGACTTGAATAGGGAACATGAAATGAACAAGGAACAAGCTTGACAAGCAAGAGCCTTTGAGCTTATGTTTTCTGGTTTAATTCACAAACATATTTGCATGACAAATATATCATGATCACGTGTTGTAATCCTCATTTTATCCACTTGATGTCGCCACAAGCTTATTCACATAAATTTTGATCCCTGAATAGTTGTCAAAACTGTTCACTAACCCTTATAAAAGTTATGGTTTTAATGTTCCACCTAATACTAATTGGTGATATTTTAACTGTCATTCTGATTCATAAAATTGTAGTAGGCTACTGCAGATCTCATAGCTGAGCTGTAGGCTATTTTAGATTTATGGTGTCTTTAAATATTGTCTCTGAATGTGTTTTTGCACGTTTAAGCCTAAAATTGTTTTAAGACTTGCGGCAAAACGGCGTGAACGTTTTTGTGCGCAGATCTTGCGCAACGTCGTAGAACAGTAAAAACATCTAACGCTACAGAACATTCTCCTCATCTGAATAATGGCACGTCTGACTCATTACCGCGAATCGACTCATATGAACAGCTCATTTCAAAGAATAAGTTAAAAAGACAATTCCGTCCCTGCGTCCCAATGTGCATACTATCCACCGTATCTGCCCTAAATAGTACTGAAAATGACTAATATCACATAGAATTTAGCACGGATACCGTGCACACTGGGACGCAGGCCGTGATTCTTGTGCGTCTGACGTATACGCCTTTACAATACATGCTGTTTATTACGCTTATTAATAAGGGTAACGTAGTAATGTAATTTAATGAGTCATTTGCCATGTTTCAGCTCATGAGAATGAGTGATTTAGAGACGAAATAGAATTTGCATTTACAACAATCTAACATTCATGTACATGTTGTGTGAATAACAGTTCTTGATGTAAATATTAGCTGCAACTTAATAATTTAATTATAAAAAAAAAAACTAAGTTTAGCAGTTAAAATCAGTCAAATCCTTGCTTCACTGCAAACGCTCTTGTGAGTCGTTTCGTTCCGTTGATTCGGTTTGTTCGGAAAGGTTTTAGCGGTTTATTGAAAAGATCCGATTCCATAGAACGAGTCGTTTACGAATCGGACGTCGCTAGTCTGCATTATCACGTTGTTTGTGTGTGGGAATACCGTACGCGCGATAAAACACCAACTCACAAAGCATTACTGACTACAGATTTACTCGATTATGCTTTGCAAATACATCGGTATTTCGTTTTGCGAATAATAACTCTCTTTACTTTACGGCAACGTTAGCATATTATTAGCCGTCCGGTTCTACAGCTTTTGTGTCTAAATAATGTGCTATTTGCTGCTATCGACTATGAGCCTATGCTTTGAAGCATGAGTTATGATAGGTAATGTATTTGTATCAATCACATGGAGGTGAACAGGAACAACTTATGCATAGAGAAGTGCTAGTTAGCCAGCTAGCTGAGTAGACTGAAGTGCTATGCATCAGCTTGCTCCTGGTCCTCCTCTCAGCTTTTGGATTGCTGACATTGACAGAGACATTTAGATATTAAATGAGCCTAAAGCCCTGGCACTTGCGTTACATGGGAAATCACAATGTCGAGGATTCTTCTGGGCCTGGTAATGCTTGGTTAGTATAATGTATTCATTTTTTATTACAAATATGCATTATAGGAGACCTGAACATTGTCAGCAGCTGCAACCATTGTACATTTGATCCATGCATAATTGCAAATAACCAAAAGGCCTAAAAACAAGCAAGATATTTCTGAATTTTAGAATGAATATGTCAAGAGTGTAACGTGCCTTTAACTTTGTCTTTTTAACAGGATGCACTGTTGCTGTTGAAGATGTTCAAGCCTTTGGTGAGTAAAAAGAGTGTAACGTTGTCTACAGGAGGGGTTTTTATGTCAGGGAGACTCTCAAAATATGATTGTCCCCTTCTGAAATTATAAAAGCAGATTAATTTTCGTGTATAGAGACTTAATTATAAATTAAGCATAACATTCTGAAGGTACATTTCAAATTAAAATACATGCAAAATTAAATTACTGTAGTAATCTCTGGAAGATATATAGTTTGTATAAAGTGACCACTAAATATTTAGTTTAAAAAAAAACTAAAAATAAAAAAATTATATCTAATTTGAAAGTATTTAAAATAAAAAACATAATTGTATTAATTTGGTGGGGGTTTTTTCTGTGGACTTTGAAAAAAGCACTATTCTAAGCTACTGATCAATTATCAAAAAATATGGATTTGATTAATTCATATGCGTGCAATTATAGTATTTATTAATATTTTGAATTAGCTTTTATTTTTATATTTTCATTTTATTTTAGTAATTTAGCTATCTGCTTTTGTCATTTTTATTAGTTTTATTATATATTTCTATTTAGCTTTTTTTCAATATGTCAGTTTATAATCTAAGTTTTACTTTTAGTAATTCTAGAATATTAGTTTATAGATTTTTGTTGTTTTTATATTTTATTTTATTTTCTGCTTTATTAGTCACCATTTCTTACTTTCAGCTGAGGATAACAACACTGGTTCATTCCCATTATTTCCACAGACGACCCGATCACCAGGCTTGTGAATGAAAAAGCAGGTGAGCGGTGCTCGGGTAGAGTGGAGGTGCGTCATGGGCATCAGTGGGGCACCGTGTGCCAGCGTGGTTGGGATCTGGAGGATGCCGCAGTGGTTTGTAGAGAGCTGGACTGCGGCGTCGTGTTGGACATTCCAGGCGGCGCTCGTTTCGGACGGGCCGGTGGAGAAGTGCTGTGGAGGAATGTGAAATGCTCGGGTGACGAGTTTGCCCTGGATCTGTGTGAACGCACCCTCAATGATGATGTGTGTACACACAGTGAGGATGCTGGAGTGGAGTGCACAGGTATGAGTGCGTTTGAAAGATTTGTGTTTATTTTACGCATCCCGTGTTTGTTCATCATTTTTTCTCCCACCAGGAAAACTTCTAGCACCCACCTTGTCAATTCAGTCTCGCTTCTACACCTATTCGGCAGCAGAGGCTGTTCACTTTAAATGCACTGCCCCATACTGGCAGTCTGTCATTGACTTCCATCTGTACAAAAGAGGTGTGGACACACCGCTAGTGACCCAGAGAGCCGATCCCAGACAAATGACGGTGGATCTGACTCTGTCAGACTTAGAAATCTCCCATCAGGGCAGCTACAGCTGTCTCTACAGGATACACACCAAACTAGGAAACTCTCCCTCAGGGTTTTCTCCACACAGCAACTTCATTAACATCACAGTCTGTAAGTCACATCTGCTGCTAAACTTGTAATGGAGAGCTAAAAGTCTCAGAGTGACCTTTATTTCTTATTCTCAGTGGAGATTCACACTCCCCAAATCTGGTACAACACTTCTCCTGAGGCCCGGCCGGGTTGGGTCATCCGGGGCCACAGTTTTAATGTCACCTGCTCCACGCAGCCTCAGTATCCAGGAGGATCCTTTCAGCTGCGGCTCATCAGGCCCAACGGGACCGTCCGGCACTCTCTGCCGGCCCTCGCTCCCTCCGTCACCTTTACCTTTTCCAATGCCCAGTCCAATAATGAGGGCTACTACTGCTGTCTCTACAAGGTCCAGACTGGAGAGCGCACATTTATATCGAGGGAGAGTCAGCCTTTACCTATTTCTATTCGAGGTGAGTTGTGCACTTCCAGCCCAGGTTGACTTGGGTTGTCTAAAATTACCTGGGCTGCATTTCCTAAAAGCATCGTGAGCTTAAGTTGACCGTAGCTCCATTTGAACAAAGAGTCATCTGTAATTCAGGATAAAAGCAACAGTTCCTCTGAAGTTCGCATGAAATGAAATTTCACATTTATATTCCATTTATTTACTGAATAATTCATTACACTCGTATGGAAGGTTGTTTCCCCCACAAAATAAAGTACAACTTTTTATCTCACAAGTCAGACTATTTTACAGTTAAATTTTTTACAAGAACACAAAATTGTGAGATGTAAACTCAGGGGGGGAAAACGGGAAAAAAGTTAGAATTGCAAGATATGAGCTCAGAATTATGAGAGAAAATAATTAGTAGATGTTAACTTTTTATAAAAAATAAAAACAGAATTGAAAAATCTAAAATTCTAAGGAAAATAAGTCAGAAATGAAATTATGAGAAAAAATAAAAAGTTGTTTTTACCTTTTTTATTTCGTGGTGGGAACAGGCTTCTGTACACTTGGATGTACATCATAATACTGAAGAAAATATCTCTGATCTGTCGCTTTTTCAGTTTTAAGGACATTAATTTGGTTTGCTGTTTTATTGAAATCTCAGAAGTAGATCCGGTGATGAGCCCGGTGTTCATCAGTTTACTGGTGTCCAGTTTGACATTTGTGGTGGCCACATGTGCCATTCTGATTGTTGCCAAAGTGTACTGCAAGAGAGTGAGCAAACCCACTGAACTGGAGCGAGGGAGAGCGCAGACACCTGTGAGTAACTGTAAACTCAAAATATTTAATCATTTGTGTTTCTTTTACTGACAGGTTATATTTCAATTACAGGTGTTGACAACACATACATTGCCTTGACAATCAAGTAATGGAAGTTCTAAAAGAAGGTAATGTTAGATGTTTTTGTTTTTTGAGGAGGGCTAGTTTTTTCCTAATCAGGCACAACATGAATAGTTGTGAATTGTATGTTGTGGCAACAAGCACTAAGACTTGAATAAAGCCCAAAGTATGCTTCAGTTTTTATGCTTATGCTAGGGTATGCGTATGGTGCGCTTGATGAAAATTTTGTCAGCAGCACAGTACATGATAAAATGTGCACACACAGCCCGATACGATGTACATACAGCTTACACATGTGCTTTGTCTACAAGGTGGCAGTCCTGGTCTGGGCTATTGTTTCACAGTTGGAAAGGAAACGGTAGACACCCATGTTGATGAGTACTTGTGTGAAGGCATTAAAACTCTAGTTTAAACAAGTACAATTACTTTTTTATTGCTCAGTATTACTTGAGGAGAGAAAAGGCAAAGGCACTGGACAATGAATCAGAAATTAATAAAGGCATAATGTAAGAAAGTAATGTTTTTTGTATACGTTTTTTTGTTTCAGTAACTAGAAACTGGTCACTTGTTGGTGTTTCAGAGGACTGGCCAAACCAAAGGGAAGATCTAAGTTTGAAGAACCACAGAAACCACCATTTCTTACAATCTGCCATTCTTTGTCAGGTAAGAGAGAAACATTTCGATTGTCATTGGTTGGAGGTTTTTCTTTCAGTGTTACTGGAGATGGGAGATTTTTTTTCTTTGAAAGTAAATGCTGACATCACTAGACTTGAAGAGGGGTGGACATTACAACACAAGCTCTTGCACTAACAAGGTTAAAAGGGCTTTTTAGTTTTCGGAGGGTACCATGTCTCTCCCATCCTGAGGGCTTCCCATTATTGTTGCAGGTAAAGACTGTAAAACTGTGAAATGTTTTTGTTTGTTTTTTTTAGGGGGGGGGGGGGGGGGTTCTTGTGTTTCTTTGTATTTTTCAAGGGCCTTTATAATTTAAAATGATATATTTATTGTTTTCTCTACTACAGTTCTTATGTTTGGTTAATCACAGGTGGGACAGACAGCCTAAGAACAAGCTCTATCGCATTAGGTCACTACAGGGATATAAAAAAGTATTATTAATTGTGTTTTTACCTGGATTGTTCATTTGTTCTTTTTGAAATGAAAGTGGCTCTCTGAATGCATTATACATTAGATCTGATGTGATGCTTACACGGACAAAAGAACAAATCCTCTGACACATTTCTAAAACAGCACAGGAAATCATCCCTGTATTTACAAATATAAACAATAATTAATAACAGTAATAGCAATAAAGGTTGTAGTGTGAATTATAGACATACACTAAATATTTTCCGTAGCACTACTATTGTCTAGTGAAGCCAAGAAACCAGTTGCGAACACTACAGTACAGTATATACACTCCATATTTAAAAGGAAAAGCAAAATGTTTCTAAATGTAACCCATACAAACAATAGTAAATGAGTGCGAAAACACAGCTGTCACTTCCTGTTACATCCATATCTTGTAATATGGAGAGTTAATGGTTGTTGGTTTGTTGCAGTTTTTGGTAAGCGTAATAAAATTTGTAGACTTTTATTTTGTCATTAAAAACAAAAATCACAATTTTGACATGTGTAGTGTTTTTACTGTTAAAAAAAAAAATCATTTGAGATGTATCTAAAAGGTTCCTTTTAATAAAACCTGTAGTTTTTAGATCACAAAACACTAGAAACAATCAATTCTGGCATTCAGATCATTTGGCATTTGGCATATTCAAATACATATAATTCAGAGTATGACCCAAAACCAAAAATGATACTTTCAGACATATTGCAATGGAAAATCAGCTTCTTGTAAAATAATAAACACTAAATTCTGTAACATTATCCTTTAAAATATGTTTGTGTAATTCATACAAAAAAACTTGTACAGTTGTGATATACCAATCTGTTATGAGCCCAAGAAATGACTAAAAATACAGTACTGTAAAATGTATTGCAGCATTACAATGGACAATTTTATCTTGACCAAGGAACAAAATAAAAGATCATAAAAATAATCTTTCATCAGGTGCATCCTGTAGCACCAACTTCCTTAATTTTCACAGATGAGTACAATGTCAGGCTTACTTTGATAAAACATCACACACAAAGTGACCATCATTTAAGAAGTTAAAACACTACAAGTTAAAAATCAGATCTATTGTGCTGAATAACTGCTTGTTTTAGAAATGTAACATTCAGTTTAATCACTAAAGGAAGGGCTACATCAGTCTTTTGAAAGGCTCTGCTGATTCCATATTTATAAAAACCAAGTACAGAAGACCAGATATGATCAGAAACACTAAAAACTGTAGCCAGACTGGGACTAAGCGTGATGAACTTTTCTCTGGTGTTTCCTGGATTTGAGATTCTTGTGGCAAGTTTCTTGCTTGCATCATATTACGGTAAGGAGCTTGAGTCCTATATATGGCAGGCCTTCAAAAAAAATGTTAATGCATTCAATTAATAAAAATAATAATTCCCTTGATGGTGACACACTATCAGTGTAATTCTACAAAAAAAAAAAAAGCCATCTTACTCATCTATGTAGTCCGTCCCTCTATAATCAGACCACTTTCTAATAAAACAAAAGGAGCTTGTTAGTTTCTGTATTTTGGCATAACGTGATTTAAACTGCTATAATATTCAGACTGACTTACCTGTTGATCACATCATCGTATCGTTGCTAAATGAACACAAATGCAACATTATTCAGGTATTCATGGAAACAAGTCTGAAAGTCGTTTTTATAGGTGTTAGTACTCACAGGTGTGCGATGCTGAACATAGGTGACATCCTCTGTAAGGCAAAAGTGTAATCGGTTCAAATCATTGGTGTAATATGATATTACATCAAGATGCTGTGTGTTGTGTTGAATTACCCTCCTCTCTGTAAAATGTCCTGTCGGACTGAGCTTTAGCTCTTCTGTGTTTATTCATGGCTTCTCTCAGCTTCTTCTGGTAAAGGGCTCTGGTGGAATCTGTTTAATGAATATACACAAATCATGTGCAGGACAATAAAAAGAAGAAAAACAATCCAGGATTATTGTTTTAAGCTAGGGCTGAGGTTCCTTGAAGTAAAATAAACGTTATCGGAAATAAAGAATTTTAAAAATTCAGCTAGTTACCAAAGCAACACTTTTCATTTTACATTTATTTTTAACTTGATGTACTAAAACAGCTCAATTAAAACTGAAATTAAAATGAACGAAAACTGTAGACAAGACAACTATGCGGACATTAAAAAAAAAAAAAAAACATAAAAATGACAAAACACAAGATTAATATAACATTAACTAAAATTAAAATGAAAACAATAAATATAAAAAATAATAATTAAAAACCCATTTACATAAAATAAAATAATACAAGCCCATTCTGATTACAGTGACTATTAACTTACCGACCACAGGACCGTGTTTTATTCCATAATCATCCAGCATCCATCTGATCTCCTCGTTGGATTTATTGCTCAACATTGTCATAACTTAAACTGAACGACAGCGTCTGGTTTTTCGTATGAAATACTTATTTTTTCTGTGAAACCGAAAATGAGATTTATGACATAGAAGACAGTGCTACTTCATCAGCCATGGCAACGAAACTTTATTGAGATAATTTATATTGATTATTTTTATTGATTTGTGATATTTTTATAATATATTGGATACTATATTTGAAACACTGTCTTGCATAATATTTGTAAAAATATGTACCCATTTAATGTCCTTAATATTAGGCATAGCATTTGTTGTACTGCAAATACTTCAGGTCTGTGGAATTAGTTTAGTAATTCAATGGTAACAAAAAAAAACTTTACTAAACTAATCAATACAATGTTATTTTCAAATCATACATCAAAACCAGAAACTTAAATTTATTTATTTTGTATTGAACGTCTTATTCCATATATAGTATCTCCTAAAATATATATACATTTGGTTAACTCGTGACTTTATTTCTGTGCAGTGACGTAAATTTGCAGTTATGAATAGCACACTAACCTTGTTTGCAATGCTCTTTGGTTATATGTCGCTTTTGAATCTGTGACACATTAATGTAATACACAAGCAGATAAAACAGACATTGTGGTTGATATTAACATATTAACTCACGCTGAGGAATTTGTGGCTACGCTGACGCCTACAAATAACCCGTATCCGTTTGAGTTTGTAAACAATGTGACGCACTTCCGCAACGCAACCAATTCGTTGACGTCGTGAATTTATTTATTAACTTTATTTTTATTTTATTGTAAAATGTGACCCTGCTTTGTTTATTAAATAAGCTTTCCATTGATGTATTGTTAGTTAGGATAGGACAATATTTGGCCGAGATACAACTATTTGAAAATGTGAGGGTGCAAATAATATATTTTTTTTTTTTTAATTATTAAAATAAAAAATCTAAATATTGAGAAAATTGCCTTTAAAGTTGTCCAAATGAAGGCCTTAGGCAATGCATATTACTAATCAAAAATTAAGTTAAATTTACAAAATATATTCATGGAACATGATCTGTATTTAATATCCTAATGATTTTTGGCATAAAAGAAGAATCGATAATTTTGACCCATACAATGTTACAACTAGAAAAGCGGGATGTGTACTAACAGTGCCACTAGATGGCAGTACTGACCTTGAGTCAACAACAATTGATCAATCTTTTAAAGAATCTGTGCTTGTATATGTTTAGAAAATGAGGTTAAATATTTATAACATACTGATATTATGCATGGTAATGTTTTGGTAAAGCATTCTACGGTATATTTTATATATTGAGATATTGTGTAAGACAGCAGAGGACATTTGTAAACTCCGCAGTAGTTAAAAAAAAAAAAAAAAACTGAGAACACAAGATGGATCCAAGTCGAAACGTCACTCACACTTTTATTACATTCAGGCCATCTGCCTGATCCAAGGTCATCCGTAATCACGGTGTTGCCTCGGGTGACTGATTACAGTAGAAGCCAGCAGAGCTGAATCAAAGGCCAGTCTCATTTACAGACTCCAGCGTCCTTTAAAGCCCTCCAATTTCCCTAGACTTCCTGAGGGACAGTCGTTGTTGTGCTAGGCACATTCGCCGGCCACTGCGAATAAGCAGAACTCATAGCATGATATCCCATTAGACCAGAGCAGCTCCCATAAGCCTGAGCAAGAACACAGAATGTCACACCATTAGCATTCCACATTGGCCCCAACCTCCAGCTGTAAAGGTAAAATGAACAGCGTTGCAGGCAGCAAGTCGATATGCTCTCACACAACCTTTGTAATGGGAATTGAAGGAAGAGCAGTGTGGAATTGCAAAAAAAAACAAAGCCAGCTGTCCCTCACTCTAAAGGTCATGCTGTCATGGTCAGAGCTGGCGGTTTTGGTAATATGTGGGAATGTTTTTCAGCATTTGTGCCAGCCAGGGTGCATTAATGTTCAAAAAGTTAAAATGTCTGTATTGGGAACCAACCGTCAATATAAATGCTTTATTTCTTATCAGGAAACATTTTGTGATGTACACGGTTATGACCATTTGAAAATTACACTTTTTATGGATAGATTATCAATCCTTTTGTGTGTGTGTGTGTGTGTGTGTGTGTGTGTGTGTGTGTGTGTGTGTGTGTGTGTGTGTGTGTAACTCAACATATGACTCACTAAAGCTAGTTAATGTCAATGCGTCAAGACAGCTTAAAACATGAAATATATGTAGCAATATGACAAGGAAAAAAAAAATAAAAAATATTCTCATTCTGGGACCCTCTGATTTAGAGTAAAGACTACTGAGAACATTACAGTATTAGCATAAAGCTATATTTACAGCTTTATATTAACAGATAAGCATTTTTTTATTTGTACAAAAACAAAATCTGATAAATCTAATGAGGGCCTATGATAAAAGTGTCATTTGTAAAAAGCACAATTTGCGAACGGTTTTCTTTGGATGCCACTGAGAGAAGAAATTTGTAACATTATGTGTTTGACACTCTCCACGTGGCACAAATTATTGAGGCTCTATGTATAATTTAAATGAAATTACACACAGAGAACAACATGGCCTAGATATCAAACTAGTTTTAATTTCTGGAAACAGAAAATGTGATATAACTATACAAATAACCCAGTTTTCTGAATTACGAACCAATGAGGATCATACTGTTTCAATTAATAAGTAATGTGAATAATAAACTGTTTGTTCTTGTCACACTGAACATAATCTTTGAACATTTTTGTTCAGCACAGCTTTTGCAATTAAAATGTTCAGCAAAATTAGACCTTGTTGTTTCAAAACTTTCATTCATAATGTGTTCCAGTTCAAATGTTCAAGTTTTGTCCTCAAAAGGACACAGAGGTTCTGAGTCGGAGAAACACCCCAGTGTTTGAACCTCAGGAGTCTGTGCTGTTTTTTGTAACAGGTGCCGGTCTCCAGTCTGGTTGATAGAAGTGTATGTTGAACATAAGTGCCCAGTTGGCAAAGACACGTTTCTCAGTAATGAAACGATGGTGGCTGCCGTACCGGCCCTGCTCGTGAGAGAGATACATTTTACATTCATCTGGCCCCGCAGGCTCGTAGTAGTGATACGGCACTGATGGCTCGAGGTTAGGTGACCTGAGAAGAACAGTCACATGTGTAACTGAAATTGTCATAAACCACCAAAATACAAGGGTTTGAATGAAAGCACAGTATACACAACAGTGATCCAACAGCATTATGATGAATATGGAAAAGAAATTCTCACTTGCAGAACTCAGGAGAAATCATTCCATAGACGTCGATTCTGTCACAAATCTCCACAGCGATCGCCATAGTGAACCAACCAGTGCTGAGCCATGAATTGGACCTTTTTCTGAATAACACAAGAGAGAAAGAGCACATCTATGTAGCTGTGATGATCAAACGACACTGTTCCCTGTAGCCATTACTTCAGTGTTACATGATCCAGATTTGGCGTTTACAATGTTTTAGTTTGAATGGACGGCTTAGATGACTTACAATGGGAGATGGATTGAAATAAGAGCGATATAAGGAGATAAAGGAGATAAAAGATCCACAAACAGACAGAAAAAACTCAAGAGTTTAGGAACATTTGAGCATTTTGCCCTGAGCAGTTTGAGTCTGATTGGGTACATCCCAGCTGGCAGCTGTCTCCAGCTGGCACTGATCCTCTACTTACCCTTAATCTGCACTGATGCCAAGCCGTGTGCCCTGTGGGCCAGTGATACCAAGCCTCCAGCAGGCTCTGGTGGTCTGCACATTAGTTAACAACCCCCCGTGCTGCATTTAAATTGTATACTTCCACCTCTCTTTAAATGAGGCTCCTTTGTGTTTTTTTTTTTTTTTTTTACTTGGAAATAAACATTTTTAATTTTCAGAGTCTACTACTATATATTTTTACCAGTTGAAGGTTTATCCTCCTGATAACTGTGAACACTGTGGATAAAAAAAAAACTGTTTGTCTAGCCAATGGCTGTTATTTTTTTCCAGGTTTATATATATATATATATATATATATATATATATATATATATATATATATATATAGATATAGATATAGATATAGATATATAATTCAGTCCTGAGCTAAATTACAAATTAAAACGTATATTAAAATTTTCATTAAAATAATGCAAATAATAATTTATTTATATATTCATATATAAATATAGATAATTTTATATACATTTTAGTATTTTTTTTAATTTATATTTAAAGTATATGGTTTCTACAATGTTTTTCAGCAAATGGTACAAAATCAAGACAGATAATCACATTTTATTTATTTATTAATTTGTTTATCATTCATTCATACATTCAAATAAATCAATTACATTTGAAATTTGCTAATTTGTTTTTACAAATACGATGATATTATTGTAAGGTCTTATAAAATAAAGTATATAGTTTTTAAATAGTTTCTAGTAATGCAAATAATAAATGGTTCATTTATATATTCATATATAAATATATATAATTTTATATACATTTTCGTATATTTAATTTATATATTTAAATAAAGTATATATTTTCGACAATGTTTTTTAGCAAATAGTACAGAATCTAGACAATAGATATTCACATTTTATTTATTAATTTATTTGTTTTATCATTCATTCGTTCATTCATTCATTCATTCTTTCAAATGAATCAAATACATTTTGAATTTGCTAATTTGGTTTTACAAATACAATGATACTATAATAAGGTCTTAGAAAATAAAGTTTTTAAATAGTTTATTTATTGATTGATCTGGTAACAAACTAGTCAATTACATTTTTTTTTTATTTACTAATTTGGTTTTACAAATAATAATACTGTAGTTGATTCAGTATACAGTGTATACAGTGAAATTGTACACAGCAATATCTTATAAAATAAAGTATATAGTTTCTACAGTGTCTTGCAGCAAGTGATTTAAAATCTAATAATATGATATAATCAATAACTAAAAAATTCAAGTGGTTAATTAAAAGTTACTCAAATAAAATGCACCTTGACTACACCTGAGTGTACACAATAATGTGGTATTTTTAAGTTTTAAGTTTGTGGTAAGTTTCAAAATTCCCAATTTTACTAAAAATTGGTTTTGAGTCATAAATATAAAGTCTTTCTGGGTCAAGTTGTTTTTTTGTATGTCATTTACGGAACAAAATTTGCCATTTCATAAAAATGTCAAAATATTTTTGTATTTTTTAATTACTGTATAACCTCAATACAATAAGGATCTGCAGGAGTCCTCTTATAAAACAATGTACTATAAATAGTTTCTACAGTATCTTGCAGCAAGTGGTACAAATCAAGAGAAATAATGCGATTAGCTAAGAAACATTACATTATAATGCGATTAGAACATGAAGAAACATTACCATCCTCACCTATCTTTCCCTGTTTCCTTCTTAAAGAGCTCATCAAAATGCAGCATCTTTAACCTCGAGATGACGTACACCTGTAGTTTAGGCATCATCTGCTTCAGCAGACGCAGGTTGTTGTAGACAAGGCCTTTACCATCTTGTCGCATGTAGTTTCCAGGCCCCCAGAAGATAAAGAAGGTGTTCTGGCTGGAGTTGAGTAGTTCAAGGCGGTTTCGTAGCACACGTTGCATGCTGGAGTGTGCGACCACACGCAGACTCGTTCGCTGGCCCACGTCCCTCTGGTAGCCTCGTGTTGGGGCATCATTCATACGGATGACGCACTCCTTGCGGTCAATCTCCGCACCTCGACCACTTCCAGTCATGTGACCAGAGCTAGTCACTAAGGCACAGCTTTTGCAATGCATCCTAAGAGGCTGAGGATGGAGACAATGATGAGAAGTTTTAGATTTCATGTTCAACATATAATTTATTCAAGTTGGTATCATAAACTTTTGAATTTTTTTTCTGAAATGATCCAGGTATGATCTAATGACTCTAATAAATTTATTATTTTTTATAGTTTGTTTCATTTGCTTTTGATGTTTGTGTGTGTGTGTGTGTTCTGGGTCAAGTTGTTTTTGTACTCACTCTAAATTTTTAGAAAATCAATTTTTAAAACAAAATTGCTTCACTGCTATTTTTTCCAATAAATAATAATAAAAGTTTTTTTTCAAGACTTTCAAGCCTTATAATGAATCTTTTTTTCCTTTTTACCTCCACACAGGTAAACTACCCAGACACTGTTGACTGTACACCCCACATTAAATATCTATCTGTAGCAGATCTATACAGGTGGAGCTGGGGAAGGTGGAGGGTTTCAGAGAAACTCTGAAAGTGCGCTGCAAGAATCTCAAGTGAATGCTAGCCAGTCATATAAATGCAAGGCAGTAACCTCATTGGCTGCATATGCAGCATGAACCAATAAGCTTGTGCCAAGTCCTTTAACTCTCTGAATATCATCTGTTACGTTAACAACCCATCAGCCTGCGCCATCTAGAGTTTCATGACTGAACTATATATTTATAACCATATAAATAACCACTTTTATACTCATCTCATTGATTTATTCATTGATTAGTCATTTAAATTATAGTATTATTTTTATATTATAATTTTTTTCCATTGTTGTTTGGTCTTATGATGTGTTGTTTGAAGGGCTATTTGTCTTCATGAGTAAGAGTTAAGAAAAAAGCAGCAGCAGTAATACTTGATGAATAGTTGCTAAATATACAATCACAGTGCAGAAAGGTGATCTCAGGTAACCTAGTGACAACAGAAAATCTGAAGGGGTTAAAAGATATTTGTCAGATTAAACAGAAGGCTAAGTAAGGCTAAGTTTCTCAGCTCAGTGTGAAATTATCATCTTGTCTAAGGCTCTGAGAGGGAGCCATTTCATTAGGTTATTTTACAAAGGTTCAATGACATGAGAAACTGGTCATTTGAGAAATTTCTAGAACAACAATGGTTTTTAGTGACACTGCTAATTGGTTTTGGTCAATGCTACTAGATATTTTCTTTGCCATTTTATCTGTAACCGCTATTTCATTACCAGTCTTTGCAAAAATATTTTGAAAGATTTTGATTCAATAGGGTTTATACAGTAACATCTAGCTGCTGTGAGGATGTAAGAACACATTTTATTTTTGGTACTATTCAGAAGCTGAGATTCTTTTTGAGGATGTAACTACAGGCGTAGTTGGATTAAAACGTAGTTGAAAAAACATTTAGTAGGGATGTAACGATTCACTCAACTCATGATGCGATTCACGATTTTGATTTCACGATTCGATTCGATTCACAATTTATTTTATTTTTTTAACTAAATGATATTTAATTATGAATTAAATGTGTCCTTTTATTATGTTTGCCTTATTAAAAACATGAAAAATATATCTATAGAGAGTGAATTGAACTAAAATCTTTTAAAATGAACCAATTCAAACAGAAAACAAATATTCTCAGATTATGTAATCCATATGAAACATGCAGGCTATACAGATGCATACTGTGGAGATGATGAGTCAGTGTCACCGACTTCATCTCTTAAACTGAAAACAGAAAGTATAAAGATAGTGTAACAATAAATTATTAAAATGTTAATGCAGTGTACTTGCTGTTTTCCCCTAACACATTCATAATTATTATATTTGCCGGTGCGCAGTGGCAAGCCTTTTTTGCATGTGCTCGAGTGCTTATTAGGCTATGTAAGCAATTAAAGGCTCATTAAATTATGTATATGGTTTATTAATAAAAAGTGTGACTAATAGTCGACTAATGCTTAAAATGAACGACTACTAGTCAACCACAAAAATCTTTAGTCGAGGGCAGCCCTAATGCATATTGACTAGAAGCCTATGGAGGCTGACAATTAGCTGAATATATAGCCTGCTTGTTTAATTAGTGACACTTAGCATGCATTTTAAAATTTTTATTTTAAAACCTTTATTTGAATATGGCAACATAATATTGTGCTCTACAATATTTCTATGAATAAATCTCTGACAGAGACTATCAGCCAATTACTGTGTGCATAGTTAGTAAGCATGCTGACATCATCCATAGCAACAAGGTAAACCCCGCCCTTACTCTTAGCTTAAGACTTCTGTCTGTTCCTTTAGTAAAAGTTTGTCTCAGCAGCTTTGTGAATAGGATTTAATGAAAACTCTTAGCTAAAAACTTTTAGTGCTATTTAGGAGAAGTGGTAAGATAAAATGTTTTGTGAATACGGGCCCAGATATGCTTCTTTATCTGGTCACATAGATACACAGTTTGTGTCAGACTCTTGTGTCAGGCATTTTAAATGTGTTCATGTTTAAACAATATGGGCGAAGGGATTTTAGGGAAAGTGGAAGAAGTTAATGGATGTGTGATGTTAAAAACACAATTTGCCAACTCTATTCTATTTAGTTGGGGAAAACCTGCACCCTCAGGGCTGTTTTGTGAATTTTAATACGATAATATAAGTTGTTATGAAGTGCAAAGATTATTAGGATGTTTTGGTAATAGTTGACAGAATGTCACTATCAACAGGCACTGCTGTCTAAATACTGACATATTGAATGGTTTTAACTAAAGCAGTAAAAAAGGTTTAAAATTCCGGGTTTGGATGCACGAAAACCGCCTCCAGAGCAGAGGACGGATATTGCACTGTGCCAAGGTAAACAGTTGTTTTATTAGCTACCCTGGCGTTCAGATGTAGGAGATGTAGAACTATTATGGAAAAACAGATGGATACATTGTGAATTAGCTCATTCATTTTGAATGAGCCTGGGGGAAATGCTGTAGGAAGGAGTCATGAGGAAGAACCTCGGGGGTCAACCTCATGAAGATACGGGCTGGGGGACTACAATGATTATCTTAAACCAGACTACAGTTTAGTCGCCAGCCAAATGGTCTCTATGGTCTTTGTTTATCTTTAAAAATAATAAATATAATACATTATCTGTAAAAAAAAATTGTTTATCAGAGCAGACTACTGACACATTCTGAGCTACAAAAGAGATATTAGACTTTTTATATTAATGTCCTAAGATAAGCTACATATTGCTACTGAA
The DNA here is from genome assembly GCF_018340385.1 of Cyprinus carpio. Lineage (NCBI taxonomy): Eukaryota > Metazoa > Chordata > Actinopteri > Cypriniformes > Cyprinidae > Cyprinus > Cyprinus carpio. The sequence goes on from NW_024879268.1 coordinate 166,059, forward strand.
TTTGAGATATTTTCAAAGAAACATGATTGAAAAAAAACTGAATTAGACTTTAGTTTTTTGCTTTGGTTTTTAACATACATACAATGGTATTTTAATCGTCATATACAATAAAAACAGGCTTATCATTTGGTGGTCTGATATTGTCAAAACATGATGTGATGTGGATTCAGTGATTTATCCATGGCTATAGAAGGTCATAGCAATGTAATTTGGATCAATTCTCAAGGAATTGTTCCTTATTCTACACATAATGGATTTGTATTCACATTTATTACCACTATCTGGTTTGATTTCTAAGTTACATGGGTAAATTTGGCAGTGTACCAGTTGACTGCCGCCCAACAATCTAAATAGTGCACTCTAATTTACAATTCTTGTTTCAATCTGATAAACCTGCCAGACAACTTGAGTAAATAGGGCACAGAAAATCCTAATGCTGAGACAACAAGAGATGCTATGATGACAAATGTGTGTTAAATGTGATAAAGTTATAAAGAGGTAAAAGCACAGACAATATGAAATAAGAATATGTTTTCACAATGATTTTTTGGAAATACCAACTGTCCCAAATTGAGACACAGAGTGAAAACATGTAAAGTGACTTCAACTGAATGTTCCTTAGACAATAACGGAGAGCAGTCTACAATTTAGCTGAGGTTCTGCATTAACAGGTAGCCAAACTAAATTGAGTATCATATATCTTTTTATCTAAATTGGGACATGTAGATTAGATCAATATTGGGGCCACTCTGGAATCATTTAAAAGCTTTAGTTACTGTTTCAGGAGAATTTATCATCTTGCTCTTGTACATATCTGTATAAGAGTGTTGATTTTCTTTGTCATGATTGTTAATTGTTAAAAATCCGATAAACTCTGCTCCTTTTTTATCATCCTCACTATCATGGTGTCTTCACTGGCTTTTGCTCAGTCAACTCCTTGGCTGATAGAAGACTGTTAATACAGTTTTATGTACCAGACAAAACACTGGTTTTGGGTACCAAGACTTGCTGTTAATGGGGTTTGGGTATTAGACAGTTTTGCTGACTAGTTGTTCAAAAATGGGTATTTTCTGAAAGTATCTGGCATCCGAGGCTGGATCTGATATTTCTGGCGTGGAGACATGATCTAACAATGTGAATGAGATTACCACCAAATGAATGCATGGACACACTGAAAGGGCAGAACACATCAAAGTGCCTGGTCCACAAAGACTCCCTTTCCCTTTATTGTTACCTTTTAGCTCCATTATTGAATCTCTCCAGCATAATCAACACTAAGGCATTGAACCAATCCACAAGAAAAGCTTTAAGGGAAAGCATTCTGAACCCTCATTTAAGAAGAAAGATTTGCCTAGAGCCTACAGAGTGTCTTAAAAACTAAAGGTATAGCATAACATGTTCAACGTGAATCCAGATTGCATTCAATTCACAAAAAAGGCTCTTTTTTATAAATATGTCAATCAATACAAACAATCCACCTGATTTTCAAACTGTAACACATGGGGCAGGAAAGGTGTGTATCCTCACACTAAATGTACTCTAAAAACATTGTACTGCACTATTTTTACAAAATCCAATTTATAGTTGAGCTAAAATGACTCATTTGTACACATGACTTCAAGACAAAAGGGCCAAAATGGGGCTGAGACAACACAGTAGTTGACAGACCTGCCACTGTGTAAGATAATTCATTTATAATGCAAGTGAAGCTGCCCTTTCCCTATGCAGGTATCTCTGCCTCTTAGCCATAGAGACGCTATTAGATTTCTTCTGCAGTGATAAACAGGGTTGTTTCCATGGAGATAATAGCCCAGTGGAGAGCAAGCAAATCAGGTCCAGTAAATAACCATCCACACTTATTATTCTCTCATTAACATCCTCATTCTTAAGTTCTCTCCAGTGGGACATATGATCATAATTACTTAGCAATCCTCCTTTCTATTTTTGAGAACCTTTCTGAGAAAAAAATGGATTCAGGCCATTATCCTTTACGGAAAAACATGCACCCTCCCTGTACAGAAGTTTTGAAAATTAGATTGAGTGTATGATACTGATGGAGGTTAAACTGTGTTTCATAAAATTTGCATCATTATTTCATGAGCAAGGACACAGCAATATGAAAATATCAGTGGTGGTCAATATTAAATTCTATACTACTTTATATGAATTAAAGATAAACTCTAAAAAGTCATCATTTTATAATATAAAAATAATAAATTTAATAGAAATTTAATTTTGGAAACAACACAATATTATGTCAAGCATGAAAAAATAATAATTTTGAGATTAGCTAAAGATTACACTTAACAATATTAAATTATTATAGTTTTTAAAGATGCAATTGAGTGTTAGATGACGGTAAAGGTAATATGAGCACGCCAATTAAATATCCAACTTCCACCAATATTTCATTTTTTTTTTTTAAATCATATTTTAAGATGACTTAATTCATACACTACATTGCAAAGTAGGTCGACACTGGATCGTAGGCATCACACCATTCAAAATGAGCTTTTCCCATCAGACAGATCCTCTGAACGGTTTCCAGCTACTCTTCAGGGTGAAATGAAATTAGAAAACTATTTCCTTCCCCCTGATGGTTAGAAAATGGATGTGATTTTTGATGAAGACTTGTAGGCAATGTTCATTTAGCGATCTTCCACACTGGCTGTTCATTTGCACTAATACGAGCAAATCTTGCGCTTCTGACTGTTACAAAATTACTTCCACGGAGTATCCATTAAAATCTGGCTCTGATTCCTGGAGCTCTTATTAGCTCGGATAGGAGTGCTCTTTTGACTAATGAGAACTGGTAGACCTGAGAGCCGTGTCTGTGTCTGTCAGTGAGAAGTATGACAGAGATGCCTTATGACAATGAGACTGACTTTGAAGAATACTTCATGAGCAATGCTTTGATGAGCACAGGTATTGTCAGGGTCAAATCTAAAGATGACAAAGATGTCAAATCACTAACAAGAATAGCTCTCTTAGATGTTTTATATTTAGATGCTTTATATTTCATCATACACATAATAAAGGCATAGTTCGTCCAAAAATACAAGTTCTATCATCATTTATTCACCCTAATTTCACAATAGTCCCTCTCTATATACTGTAGAAAACAAAAAGTGTAATTTATAGCAGAATGTCCAAGCTGCTTTTTTCCAGACAATGAAAGTGAATGGTGACTGTGACTGTAGAGCTTTACACTACGTACTTCTGTTTCTGACACAATTCTATTGTAAGGCTTCAGAAGCCCTGGAATATAGTGCATAATGATGCTTCTTTTTCAAAGCTTGACAGACCCTGGTCCCCATCCACTTTCACTGTATAGAGGGGAGCAGTGTAAACTAGGGCTGTGCATTTAATAGCATTCTATTGTTATGCCCATCTTGCAAGCCGTATTTCTCTGACAATTAGGCAATATTGCGTTCATAATCGCAGATTAATCGCATTTGATTTTGAATGTGATATCACCTAGCTTGTCAGTGAACCACGGCTCTGTGTAGTGAATGCCGCTCAATCTGAAAGCAGGTGATGGTGATTTACTACTAATCACGGGACAGGCTTTACTGACGAGATGTGCATAACAATCGAATGCGATTAATTGCACAGCCCTAGTGTAAACATTAGTCAAAATGTCCTTTTATCTTCCACAGAAGAAAGAAAGCACATGGGTGGGGGGGTGAGTAAATGATGCAGAGCTTTCATTTTCATGTGAACTAGCCCTATAATATCCAAAATATATCATCCATGTTTACCTGATATACTTATGCAAGTAATCAGTGTGCAATCTCTCATTACGCACACTATATACATATAACTATATGTGAATTTTTAACACCCATGCAGAGTAAATAGCATTTCTGCACAGTTGTAGTGTTAAACCAAATCCTTGGTGACATTATAGAGCACAGGTGAAGGAGGGAAAGAGAAGAGAGGGAGAGAACCGAGAGACAGATTTACATCCTTGATAGTTCTGGTGATTACAATGCCTCAAGATGAGGCCAAAGCTTGACAACACCTGCTTGCAGCTTCCCACTTTATCTGATCAGGAGTGAAGGAAGAAATTATAGCATCACTTGGATGGTGTAATTTAAAAGGCTTTAAAGGCCTGCACCTGATTTATCATGAAAAACTGCAGAGAGACAGGAGACACAAAAAGATGACAGAAAGAAAGAAAAATGGCTAAGTCTTCTGAATATTATAGTGCGCTGCATGTCATGCGATGCCAGTGCCAATATAATAATGCTTATCTGTCTGAGGATATTATTTGATGACTAAGGAGAAAAGCAACAGCATAAAAATTGTTTGATGAAAAATGTAAGGATTCTTCATATTTAAGTTATCCAAATGTCTTGACCCATCCAAGTCGAGTTAACGGGCTTTTGCATGAGTGAGAAAATTTGAATTCTGGAAACAATTAAGGTTTTTTGCAGAGGTAAAGTATAAGAGACCCAAGACTGGTCAGATACAGTCTGCGGGGTGAGATTATGGATTTTAATATAAACATTTACTATGGTGTCCAGATGAAACATTTATATATAAAAAAATAAAATAAAAAAAACAGACATTTTGGAGCTAGGATTGGGCTGGGTATATAGAAGAGAAGATACTAAGGTGTTGAGCATTCCACTTTCACAAAAAAAGGGGTTTTAACATTTTAATAGTTAAATCAAGAGTCTTTAATTATAACTTACAAGCCAATCATGTGATTTCATAGAAGATCTCATACGACTGATGTGTTTAGTCAGTCGTCAAAACTAGGGTGTTTATTAATACATTTGAAAACCATGAAAGAAGCTTCAAAGAAAATTTTTTTTAAGGTTTTCATCTCAGTTAGTTTCTAAATTAATTTAGTAAATTAAGTGCCATATTAATCATTTTAGTGCTTGATTGCATTTTACACACCTAATGAAAACAAGTCACCTTATGATCAGCGATGCTGCTGTAACCTTCTAAGTGGGATGTTTGCTGTTGTATAACATCCATCTGATGTCCACCTGACTGCATCTGATCTTCTGGTGTCTCAGTAAAACTGCTGTTGTACAGGAACAATAAGCTTGTAAGCACGCTTACAACACCAATCAATATGATCCCATGATGCTGAAACAAAAGGAACAAGAAACTATTATTGAGGATGCTCAGTTTATCCTTCATCAATGCTGCTGTTCACAGATGCATCGGTAAATGAAGGCTCATTTTAAGGCATGAATGAGATGTTAATAATTTACCACAATATACATAAAAAAGATTTGATACATAGCTTTAAAATGAAATGTTCAATGAACTGAATAAGCAGCTAGTGTGTTTCAAAAAAATTAATATATGCATGAAATTTACAAGCTCCATGTTAGAGTAAATTGTGATTTTGCAGTGTAGTTTGATTGCAAGTTTTTAGTAAGTTAAAATGTTTTATAATTTCATTACCCATCTAAGCATCACTGGGTCAAAAGGCTATTTTTACATATTAAAACATGAAAATTATTAAATTAACCAAAATAATGAATCAATAAATAAAACAACATCCCAAACAAAAATTTTAATTTATATTTTACATATTTATATTATTTATATTTAAATTTAATTGCACTGAATTATATAATTTCATTTGTGCAGACAGCAATAGAAAAACGTGCTCACCAAACATTAATTTGGCAACATATTCGTGCCTCTATTTGATTTATTAATAATCCAGGCATCTGTAGTATATTTATTGAAATCATGCTTACAACAGTTTACCATGGCAACCGCAGTTTCCACCAAAATAGTACCGTTCTAATACTTAGTACAGATTCTTAAAGTCTGGAGAAATTTTCATATTCATCACTGATTACGTTTTTGTGTTATCAACAATAACTGGAGTAATATGACACCGTGGCGGAAACTACGTACCATGGTATATGTTTGTAAAGTTATTGTATAATGTCAGAGAGAGTTTGCTCTACCGTTCGCGTCTTCATATTGTGAAGTGTTTAATTCTGTCCGTTTAGTCCATGCGTGTTCTTCAGCCTCACCGACAGCAGCTTTACAAATGCACACTTCACATCTTCCAGCCAGCACTTCTGCTCACACACATCCTCACACTGAAGCTCAGCTGAACTCTGTCAGAAATACAGTCCTCCGTTCACACGCGGCTGCGCGCGCGCGGTCTTAAAGAACGCCGAGTCTCAATCCATTACAGTTCATCATTACAGTCATATATTGTTACCCGAGATAGAAGTAGACTATACTGTAACATTTTAGGTATTCAAAGACTGTCGCTATTAAGCTCGAAATGTTAGCTACTATGAAACTTTTTGAGTGGTTGCAGTACAACTGTCCTGCATGTGAGACTGGTGCTGAAAGGACTGTGCTGTTGGCTTCACTTCCTAAACTGAGCTAACGTCATTTTCCTCTTTTGTATATTTAGCCTTGATACAAATTTGATATCAGCTGGAGCACAATATAAAATCTCAGTGCACCCTTGATTGTTACCCATGTAAAACAATATCAAATTATGATCTTCTTGTAAACTGCAACAAACATTTTAGGCCATTGAATTTTTGTAAGGGGTTGATTTAAATTAATTAATTTTTGGATTTGCAATCATATTAGCTAATTTCATTTTTATCCCACCAGGCCTTATAAAAGAGGATAAAACAATCTTTAAATGTCTTTGGTGCAAGAAATAAAATACTGTTTTCAAGAGTAGCCTATATGGAATGATTTGTAGTGATGTGATGATCTTACTTTAATTCAGTTCTCCATTATGTCGTAGGCTATTAATGAGATGGCTTGATATATGATATATGTTAATGATTTGCAGTATGCAGCCGATAATATCTGATCATTTCATAAGTAGTCATTTGATATTTCTGCCTGAATCTGGCTGCTCATGAATGATTTTTAGTATGACTCATAAATCATAAAGCAACATACAGCATTAAGATATTTTTCAAAATAAATAATTATATAAATTAACAAAATAATATACTTACTTTTTAAATAATTGGACAGGATCCTTGAATGTAATTTAATAGAGTACAGGCATCGCAAACTGTGACACTAAAACGTTTGGTCCTATGAAGATCAATAGGAGCATTCAAAAACATTTTCATAAACTGCATTTACTGATACTGCAGACAGAAAGATCTAACAGGGATGAATGTTTTTGATGCGTTTGCTTTTAAACTCAGCCTCGGCATTTTAATACAGTGCATTAATTTATGGGAAATTCTGGGTTGCGATATATCAAACTCACATTCAGTTCCCTTCGGTCCGCAGTGAGATGTCATTTCAAGAAACCCATTATAATCCATCTGTTTTTTTTGTTATTATTATTATGGGGCACAGTGACTGAACATATTAAACAATGCTTATGATTTTAAAAAAGCCTACCATGCCAAATGCCAAAACAGAATAATTTTTTTTTTTTTATAATCTAAAAATCGGTTCACAGCCCATCACATGCATTGCCACTATGATATTCCATATGCATCTAAATGGATCTTCATTTGATGCCATAGAGGTCACTGACACCATTATTTTCATGGTTTATGAGGGGTGACGCAGGTGTCTTAAAATGAAAGTCTGGTAATGTGAACTGACTTCAGCATAAAAAGCACAGCCTATATCCCAAACTGCCAGCATACGGCCTGGATGTAAAAGATACCATCTTCTCTTCTAAAAATGGCACGCAATGTGGCAGAGCTTCTCTCGGGAGCAGAGATTTGCTGGAAGCTGTAATTTCGTCTGGAACTGCGAGGAAATGGAAATTTGTATTTTTCCTTTCACACAGCACTATATTTCATATATTGCCCATTGCTTTTTCAGCATTTTTCCTTCACTTTTTAGATTTAAAACTGCTCTCAACCCTTTGATTGTGTGAGAATAAGACATTGATTCATGATGGATGTCTTGCTGTGCATTAGTTTTGTAATATATATATATATATATTTCAAAGAATTACTAATTACACATATGTGCACATGATGATTGATATCTGGACTATATATTTAAACCAATATGTAAATAAATGCATGAATCTAATCTATTTTTCAGCATTATTTAATTGATAAGAATCATTTTACTTGTATGTGGTTGTTTGTCTGTGAAAACAAATGAATCAAAAGAAGCCAATGATCTGAAGCACTCAGGATGAAATCTGCTAATTTCCTTCATTGAGCATGGGTGAAAATTAGAAAAGGGCGGAGGCATCTGGGGATTGATTCAGTGTTTTGTTGTCATTGGAGACAAATGAGAATTAGATTTTGCTTGCCCTCCTGTCTGCCTCATCAGTATATTTGATTAAATCACTCCTTGAGGCTGAGATTTATTCTGATCTGTGTGTATTGAGGGGACAGTGGTGACAGGAAGATAGTTGGCGATGTGTTTGGCATAAAATTAAAGCTTATTTGAATTAAATAGTCTTTCCTCTCTGATGAGGTCACAAACGCTGCTCTTCCACGCTGCTCTTCCAGTCTCTGAGGTATTGTCGGACGGACAGATCAAACTAGCTTTCAGAAGGATCACAGTGGTACTATTACTAAGGCCTTGAAGAAGCAGCAATTAAATCTTCTGCCTCTCTGTTTATATAGTGTTTATATAGTCTCTCAGCATATAATCTTTCTCTTCTCCCTACATTTATGTAAATGCAGCACTAGATGTCTGCAGGAGTTTATTTAACAATCTGAAATCCTAAATAGCTGGAGACACTGAAGGCAAAGGAACAACAAGAAAAGTTGACCATTAATGTTTACTGTTAATAAATAACACATCAGAAATGATTAATATAAATGATCCATAAATCTTAAGTAGTCTATTCAAACTTTTTGATCGATCATAGTGCACTGGTTTGGGTGGTTTTATGGAGACAAATATTTGTAAAATGACATGGGGTATGACAGAGGTTTATTTTACAGTGTGAAGGCGGTAGGTGAAAAACACACTAAATGGTGTTTTTTTGAAAAATCTAAAAAATGCACAAAGTTTTCTTAGGGTTTAGGTGATAGGATTGGTATATATAGGGAAATAGAAAAATACAGTTTGTACAGTATAAAAAAACATTATGGCTATGGAGAGTTCCCCATAACCGTACATCCCCACAAGTATAGTAATACCAGTAAATTCTGACTTAGTTTGTGGGGGACATTTTTTTTTCCATGCATTCCATTCATGCATTTATTTCATGCAATTCCAATCGGCAACCTTTCATTCGACTCTACTGCACTACAACACCCAGAAAATGTTCAGGAATGCCTCCGTGTGAATATCTGTGCAGAAGCTATTTTTAAGATCCTGAAGCAGATTGTAGCCCACAAAACCCAACAAGTGTTCTGGCCTTTTACGTGGCACCCTGAAACAGATGAGCTGCTTCCTCACAAGACAGTGGTGATCACACAGAGAAGCAGGGGACACACTTTGTGAATGCTAATATATTCATAGCATGTGCCTTAAGAAAGGCACTCACCAAGTGTCTCACAAATGGAGAAATCCTAAGATTATTTATCTAAAGGCACATCAGAATACACAGAAAATGGAGCAGGTGTCGGTGTCCTACCTGAGGAATTAATTCAAAGTTTTGAAGCCAAGCTTTAACATGGCTAATCTCAGTTTATTTTCAAAACCATTGCATTACTGCTGGACAGCAAATAGGTTCTGGGGGGAAAAAACATCACTTCAAATTTTAATCAGGCTCTCAGATCAATCTGAATGAAAGAGATATGTGAATATTCCAGATGGCCCATTACTAAATTACTTTATACGGATTATGAAATTAGAGGCAGTCATTTTTATCTGACTCATTTGCCCACAGGTACACTTTCGTCTTTAGTCGCTCACTGTTGTTCAAAAGGATGATTGTTTTAGGTTACAAACCAGCCTGGAATATATAATGATTTTAAATGTAACTGAGCTTTATTATATAGTCACCCAAAAAAGTAAAAACCAATGGAAATCCACAAAAAAAGTGCGAGGCTGTTATTTGTATACTATTTTTTGCTGCTACTATGGTACATTCATATGGTTGGGTATGAATATGATAGTTTTTTTTTTCATTTTTTTCTTTTCAGAAAAGAACGGATTATTTTTATTAAGTTGATGTAAAGTGATTTTAAAGACATTTAGAATGTTAGAAAAAAGATGTATATATCAAATAAAAACCTTTTATTAATATTAGGCTACTGTATTTTGATCAAATAATATTCAGCCTTGGCAAGCATAAGACACTTTCAGAAACAAGACATTACTGACCCAGTAGTCTTGTTTAATAGCCTAGTCTACAATTTAAAAACATTATCAAACAACTGTTTTTTTTTTTTTAACTAGAAAAGTTGTCCATATTCAGTCATAGCAAAACTAAATATCCTCAAAAAAAAACCTGTGACAGTCCGCTTAATGGAAATGGCAATGGTAAAGCTGCTAAGAACGATACAAAACAAGTGTTACAAGGAACTATACCACAAAAAGTGCTTTGTTAAAAGGCTTTTAAGATTTTTAAGAGATAAGACGAAATGTAAAATAAAAAAGCTTTTTTTTTTAAAAAACTCTTTGAACACCATTGAATCATTCACACCACTGTTAATGTTTTAAACATTATAGAAGATATTTTGCTAATCTGATATTAATACAATCATGGGCCAAAATTACCCAATGCTTATTTAGATGGGTTTTTGCATATTTGGGTTCATTTGGAAGGTCATTCCATTCACAAGAGCTGCATCTTATATGTTGTACTATCTCTTGTTTTAGTTGGCTCTGTTCGAACAAGCTGTACCTGCATAGTCGCACTGATATCACAAACACCTTCAGTCCATTAAATCTAGCTCAAACACAATACCAAACGTGTTGTGTAATTCTTAGAGTTTGCTGCAGTGTTTGCTTTTTGGGTTTTTGCTATTTATATTATTCCTTGTATTTTGAAGCATTAACCTTTAAAAGACTGAACATAAAATTTTCTATATACATAATACTGTATGCCATAATTGGCTTTTGTAAAAGTACATGCATCTACCTTGAAACTGTTTTGCCTGTAGTAGGACTGCACTAAGTCCTCTTGAAACTTCTGACTCATAAAATTATCACTCATGATGAGCCCACAGCACAACATGTAAATCCTAACTGATTAGCCACAATGGAAACAGTGGTTAGATCTTATTCCTTTCTGTTTGAGTAATTTCAAAACACAAGTTTGGACCGCAATGCCAATGCAGAAGCATAAGCTTTTGTTTTTATTTGCACTTTTACTGCAGCTCGTGCTAAGAACAACAATCTGAGATGCAAAGCCACCATTATTTAAAATGCCCTTCATCATCAGATGGAACGCATTATTGAACACACCGACAACGTTTTCAAAATAAAAGAAAGTTTTGTACTAAAGATTTCAATTACATTACATACATATACAGAGACAGACAAATGAGAGAGAGAGAGAGAGAGAGAGAGAGAGAATGAGAGAGAGAGAATATCCATTATAGTTCCTGATTAGTGAATCATGTCAGGACCAAGAAGTTGCAGCTGGCCAAGTGCCCCCTAATTTTGTAAGCAATTCGTGAGATGAATCATTATGCTTATTAGACCAGTTACTTGAGTCTTAATAGGTTTTTGATGCCTGGTCTGAAGTTTCTGAAAGAATGCATTGCATTTGCATGTATGCTGTTTTTACTTTTGAACTCTGCATTACTAGATGAGGCGAAAAAATCTGGAGTCTCAATATGATCTGCATTTTTCCAAACACACACTAATCAAGTAAATGTAAAAAAAAACAAAAATCATAACAGCGTAGGTAGATAGAGCTACAGTCCATCAAAGCACAGAGTTTATTGTTTAAGTTCCAACAATTTGTTTAAAAATGCACTATTGTATATGCAACAAAAACATAACTTGTTTTACATCAAAATAAAAACTGTTCACATACTGTATTTAGTAAGTCGTCCTATTTAACATTTGGTGTCAGATCTTTAGACATTGACCAAAGCCACGATAGGCTACGTTTATCAATTTATCCCGTATCTAACACAACACATTGACTGCCATCAGGTGGTGTTGAAATGCAACAACAGTGGGCAGCCACAGGTGAATTCATTTTTTTTTTATTTGCTTATTACATAACAAGACAGGGAAACAACAATACATAAGAAACATTCCATTTGAGACCAGACACAGAGTTTACACTAAACGAAAAGGAAAAGCAAAAAAAACACAACAACAAGGAGCCGGGATGAAACCAAAGTTGTAGTCGATTGAAAACATTTATAAGAAGAAAAAAAATATTAAAATATATATAATTTTGACACAAAGAAGCGCATAACTTTTCAGAGTTTCGATATAATTTTTTGAAGCAGTTTAAAACTCTGAAACACATTTTAGCAAACTCACATAAAAATTATATTGAAGGAGGGTTACATTTTTTTCCATTTACAAGTATCGGGATACGATATTTACCCATCAACAAAACAAAATTTACAACATCAGAGAAGGATTAATTTAAATCACATTGCCACAGTGAATTAGTGAATTAACTTACATCATTTTCCACAGCTTGTCAGTTTTTAGTTCATTTATTTTATTTTGCAAGATGTGATGTGAAATCAACGAGTGTCCCTATTTATTTCTGAGCAGAAATAACATGTATAGTAGTCTTTAAGGAGTGAGACAAAAAACTATGGTGGTGATAACATGGAACGTATATTCGTGAGAGAGTCAGAAAGATAGTTTTAGTACTTCGTAACCATTCACACCATATCATCTCTCTGGTCAAAAACATGCAATTTGTTTGAATTAAGGAAAAGTATAATACAAATGTCATGTAGACAATACGGTTGTAGTACTTTTATGCCGTCAAAAAAAACTACCCATTCGTGATGGTGAGAAACAGAAAAAACTTATATAGCCAACTGAGAAAGAAACTGAAATATAATTTTAATTTGAAACTTTCCTTTTCCCACTAACATCAACATAACATTCCCTATATACGAGCTACCGTTTCACGATTTATATTTAGTTACAGGGTCCCGAAACCAATCATTGTTTCCACGAGGGACATAAACCGTGCATAAATACCCACAGACTGGGATTGTGTAGCACAAGGAATGGCAAACACACTGGAAACTTGTTTTAATTGATTTCCTTCGATCTCTTGTGTTCGCTGAAGTGGGGTGTTTTTCCTGTGCCTGCCTGTGAGATTTCTTTTATTTGCCCACAAGTGAACGATAAGTCCCGCTCCTGCGTTTGGATTGGCTTTTGGCAGCTGCTGGTAGTCTGCGATTGGACAAATTGAAACGTTACTGCATAGAATGACTGCCTCTTTGTGCGCAGTAGTGTCTCAGTGCTTGATGGCGCTGTAACACAGTGACTCGGTGCTAGGCGTGGCCCAGCAAATCACAGATTCGTGTTTTTACTATGTGAACGAGCGAGAGAGACGCTATTCCACGGTCCACAGCTTCATATGCAATCACATAAACAAAAGAAAGACGAGGAACGCTCGTCGGAGGTGCAATGGCAAGGAAAAGTGCAATCCCCCCTTCATACTATGGTAAGCTGCCTGTGGAATCGCGTCAAATCAAGTTATTTGCAGTAAGACGTTGACAAAGGGAACTGACCCAGCGCTGCTGGTTGTCAACCCGATTCAGTACTGTAAGTGTTTGGGCTGGGTTCTCACGACGCAGTAAATATTTCAGTGAACTTTGTGCAGAACGATAGATCCACTGACATTTTTTCATCCTGAGTTACTTTGTTTTTGCCCCCCCCCCCCCCCCCCCGAAACTGGATTAAGTGCACGGAAGGCGCAGATTCGGATTCCGTGTCTTTGTTAAATCGACAAGGATTAATTGTTACGGGGGTCACAGAAGTTAATCTTGGGAAGCGTCCAAAAAGAGCAAAACATTTGAAATAATAGAAAGCATGTATGGAGTTGATTGCGCAAGCTGTTTCGATATTGAGAGGTTTTGTGTCTTTGTCCTGGGTTAAGTTCTCATTAAACGGCACGTGGGCAGGCAGACCTTAGACTAATGTTTGCTGTTTACTGTAGTTTTATACATAGTTTTTAAAGACACACTCGATATTTTTACTATTTATTTTCTTTTTAATTTTTTTTGCTAATTATGGATTGTATACATACAAAAAATGAACGGCACCTCGTGATAAATATGATAAAAAATGATTCTATCTCGCTAGAAGAAACGGACATTTTAAAATCCTATTAAAACACCAAGCACGATAACTTATTACGCGGTGAAAATGTCAATAACTACCGCGTTTAAATGCTCGAGGTCGAAGGTAGGGTAATGTTTTTAATTGTTAGTTCATCTGCTGGAATAAAAATCGGTCTGAACGTGTTTCCAATTATATGAACAAGAACAATTATTAAAACTCGATGTAGTTCGAGTCTTTGGTGTAAACAGTGTTTTTAATCTACATGTAATGGGTCTCCTCCTCATGACCCGCTAGTGTTTGTTTTTGCCCATCACACGACTAACTTTGCTGTTAAAATGCTCTGCTTTAAATGCTTGAATTCTTGGAAAGTCAGATGGATTCTGATGATTGGCTGTCAATATTATAAGTTGGAAAAAGTTGTTCTTAAAGTAATTCCAACAATATTAATTGATGTAGATTTCCTCCCTATTCTTATAGACTTAGAACAATTACTAAAATGTTATAGTTTATTGTTATAATTATCTTCCTTGTTAACAGCAATTCATACACAACCATTTATTCTTCATGGAGTGTGGGTCGCTCCTCATGACTGCCACCCATGTTGCCATCACATGGACACCTGTTTCACAGTACTATGTTTCCATCCACCTATTTTTGTGCGCATTTGAATAGGAATAGTGGATGGATGGAACTGCCAAGCTGCGCATAAATTCTAAAAAAAATGCGCATAAAAAAAACTATGCACACAGTTGAGTAGGATAACAATTTTATCTGATAAGACAAAGTGCAATACCGAAAAAAATTCCACAATACACATCAAAAAAAAGTCATGTGGACTGCCCGATGGATGGGGAAAATTGCACAGCATCTCATCTCAAATTTGTTTTTGGTCTATCAGTATGTCTGTATAATGTGACAGCGATTTAAAATGCTGATGGTTGCAGAGTCGCTGTTGGTTTCAAGGCTTTTGCACTGTCTGCACTCCATTTTGGTAGTTGCTGCAGTCCGTATGTTGCTGCTCCATTTGCATGAAGTGAGTTCTTTCTCTACTTGGTCATATCAATCAACCTTCTCAGTCACTTGTTTGGGTGAAATTTGAAGTGCAGACCACCTACAATGCATTAGTTTAAACTAAATCCAAGAATGTGTTTGAGAGGAACGATGACCAAATCAACCAAAGTGGCAACAGTTACTAAACAAACTTAATGCATGCAGGCCAATAGGTGTCAAGTATACAGTCGAACAGAACCTCTGTTACTCTATACAAATCAAGAAAAAAAAAAAAAATCATTAGAAAAAAAAAGCCAGTTACGTGTAAACCAAATTTAAAAATTTAGTCCATCGCTGAAGAGAAGGTTGAGAACCTTATTAAAACATTAGGAATGCAATCAGTCTGTAGTCTTCTTCACATTCCTCCAGAGTAATCAGAGACTTTTCATGTTCTGGAAACCAATCGTTCACAGTCCCCTATAGCTGGACGCAGAGCACTCACAGACCCCTCTAGCCATTTAACACAACTACACTAAAATATGTTTTTCAGAGGCAGTCTGTCTAATAATAACACAATAATCATGCCAACAAAAGGGATGCATCTGGTATACGCCTACGCACCCACAGCCATTCAGCATAACCATTTAAATAAAGTTGTAATTATTATCATGTGATATACTGCATCTGGAATCTCTATTTTTACAGCCTAGATGGGCTCACCATGGCAGTTGCTGTTGGAGTGTCAAAGAACGGAGTTTTTTCTTTGTCACGTAAATAGTGCAGGGAGCAGCTGTTTCTCTGTCTCGCTTGGGCAGGGGTCAAGCTCTTTGGCCTTTGCCTCATGTGAATTGGTTAAGTTCTCCACGAGCCACCTGTCAATCACAACTATTGTCAGCTGGAATTGGGAAATAGTCTGTGGAGGGATACCCAAATCAAGGAAAAAGGGCTGTCGGAGGTAATGATGTGGAAGCATATGGTTGTTTCAGGGGGGGGAGGTATAGCTTGTGTTTGGTTTTTCAGAGCATCAATCTGGCGTCTGGTTCCTTTCAAAATTTGAAAACAGATTTTGGTATGTTTTTTGTTGCTGTTGTTCTTGTTCCAGTTGGTATCATGGCAGTGGGCAGTACTGTACTGAGATGACTTACAAAGGAAGCGGTCTGTCATTTGCAGTTCATTTGAAGTGGAACTGTGTGAGGTTTCAAAATGTTCTAGGGGGAGAGTGGAGCGTTTGAATGGGGCGGAGCTTGTTCTGACCCGTGTTTGGGTCTGCTGTTCTGTCTGATCCTCAAAATGCAATCCAGAACGCCGCTGCGGAGAAGTGAAGAATATGAAAGGTGAGAGATTACAGACTCTCTCTAGAATAAAATTAAAAGATTAGATCTGTCTACACAACACTGTCCCAAATATTATCTTCCTTCTCTCTTAAAGCGGAGTAGTTCACCCCAAAATGAAAATTCTGTCAAAATTTACAGAAACTAATTTACATTACTGTTTAAAATTTAACCCCTCAATGTTAATGTCCCAACCAGGTAGTTTGTTTTCTTCTTCTTGACTAAATATAGATATTTAAACTCTTAGAGTAGTGCTTTTTTTTTTGGCTTATACAAGTAATGAAAGCATACGGTAACCATATATGTACAAAAGAAGATGAAAAACCCTGAAAGTTCATTGTAAAAATAGAAAATGTTGAAATACTACTGTACAAACTGTTAATGGTAAGTTTGTTTTAAAACAGTAGTTTTCCGTTTCTTATATATAAAGGGAAAAACTAATAGATTTAACCTTACATTTCATGTGATTAAATTAAAACCTGGTGGTTAAAAATGGTTAAATGGAGCACCTTTAGAAGTGATAAAAGAACAAGTCATCTTATAATATGAATTGTTCACTATGACCTGATGATTTGTTCATTATTGTCCAAGTCGTCTGAAGTCATTGCAATAGCTTTTGTGCGAGAAATGCACTTAAAATTTAAGTCATAATTCTTATCTGCCATAGCTCAATAGTACAGGTCTTCAGATGCTCCTTATAGTGCTTCTATACATGAAGAATATCTAACGCCATTTTTGATGATTTCTTGTTCTTATTTTCTATTTCTTGTGATAAACCATTTATAGCCAGCATATTTTTGCCATCAAAAGAAAATTCTGAGGGTTAAAAAGATTGAGCATTTTTGTCTTTCAAGCTCTCAGGGCTAAGGCAAGACGTAGAGTAGGTGAATTGCATTAGGTTCCCAGCCCCCGATGCGGATGTAAATTTTAACAAGCATCCCCTCCCGACGTGGAAGGATCTTATTAACAGTTCCTCAACAGGACGATCTTCCCTTAAGGGCAGAGAGCAAATTACTACTCCTGCTTCAGAGCTTGCTGCCAAGAGGTACATTAAAGATGCCTGGAATTATGTAGCTAATAGAAGAGGACAGTCAGTGCATTCATGTGGGACCAATAGTCTCTCTTTATAATCTCTTAAGAGTTTGACACAGAAGATTCTCTTTTCATGTCCACTGCCTGTGGTACAAGCAGCTCTCAGTGGCACCTGCCATAGTCCGCCATAGTGTTCAGAATGAGCTCTCTACTGTGCGCCTGGTACAGTAACAATGACGATTCTACTCAAATGCCACATCTAAGGGATTGAATGGCTCATAATGGGTGTCATCTCTCATCTCTTTTTTTCCAGCGCCTTTGTAAAAGACCTAGGAAGTTGTATAGGTTCAGTTTATGGACAGCATAACTGGTCCTGTATATGAAAGACTTACGCCAAAGCATCTTGTCTGGTTTTGAATCAAAATGAATTTGAATGCAGTTTCTCCAAAAAAACTGTGTGCGTCTTTGATTTGTAGGTAAAAACTTTTGTCTAAAATGCTGTTGCAGAAATCATTCATGTCAGTCTAATTGAAGTCGCACTTACAGCAGCGGTCTTTTGCTTTATGATTTGACTATTTCATTTCAGTCTGTTTCTCTCTATTGTATGGCTTCAAAACACTTGAAATACAGTGCAAGTAGACAGACCACTTCTTTGATACTTTTTATAGTGCTTTTGTGAAATCACCAAGCTTCCATCCCCATTTCATTGTTAATTGCATGGAAAGAATGACCACAGACTTCAGAAATTGTGCTTTTTTTTTTTTACTATAGAGGATAGAAAGTCATTCAGGATTAGAACAACATGAGGGGTAAGAGCTAATGGAAAATAATTTATGTCAGGATTTGATGTAAACACCAGTACATCTTCCACATTATTGAGCCATCATGTTCCAAAGGTTTCTGTTTTTTTCTGTTTTTTTTTTGGTCATGTTTTAAATCTCAGGGAACAAAATGAACCAGGGCTGCTCATTTGACACACACACACACACACACACACACACACACAAATAATATAATGCTGTTGCATAATGTGAACTCTCTTCATAATTGATGATTTTGCAACACTGACACAGTTAACTGAACTGAATTGAAACAACAATGATCTAAATTGAGTTTAAATATGACACTGTTGTCTGCTTTACAGCCGAAATGAAGTCGTTTTATAATTGATGAATGTTACATGATATTTTCCTGTTTATAAATGTGACACTGCTTTGAAACAATCAGGATTGTGTAAATGTGACCTGGCTTGACAAAAGTTAATTTATTTTTTTATTAATATTTATCAACGTGTATATTTTTGAAATAGCTTTGTTAATTGATTTAATTTTTGCTTTATTTTGCCTAGGGAATAAACTGAGCCAGGACTGCAATTGGTTGCCACCTTAAAAAAGAGCTGCATGATGCCTTTGGTTGTAAAGATGCCAAATCACATTGCAGTATCCAGGACTCATATTCACACTCACACTGTCAATGTCTATGCTGTCCGCCTGGTGCTCAAAGCTAAAGCTGGTGTCCTTGAGTGATATGCAAGCAGTTTCACTCATTTCAGCAGGCACTGGCAGGGTTTTTATGTTCAGAGAGGGCCTGAGCAACAGAACAGTGACTTAATGTGTGAAAGATTTTGATATACTTTTGCATTTTGCCATGTGAACAAATGGGCCGTGTGACTTTCACCTTCTCTTCAGTAGTTGTAGTGTTAAATAATGGTGGCAGAAATGCCACTAAGTAACGTAAAGTGAAATTTATCTATATTAAGTGCCAGTAATCACACAATAAATAAGCACGATAGAAACCGCTAAAGTGCTGTCTCTATTTGTGTCTTTAAGTAACGTGTCATTTGAATGACCAGTGTGGTGATAAATTAAGAAAAAGCATCTTTGATTAGATGCAGTAATGAAGCAGCCACATGAAAGTAAAGAGTTTAAGCTCCAAGCCTCTTATTTAATAAGCATATACAAGTTATAACAGGTGTTTTGGCTTGACTCGCAAAAACATGAGTCTAAAGGGAGTGAGAGTTTCCTGCCTCACCAATCTGCTCTGTCTGTCACTCTCTTCACTTCGCCTGTCCATCTGTCCCTGACGGTTTACGGTCTCGCTGTCTGTCACTCAGTCATCTTTCTTATATCTGCAGGTATGAGAATATGATTTTTATCTGTTTGATGGTGTTTTAAAGATCATATAAAAAGAATTAGAATAATAACTGTAATTAGTTCCTTTTTATGTGTATTTATTATTTTCTTTATGCATACAGTACATATTCTAAACTAATTATATTATAGGCTATAGAACCTATAAATATATGAAGTTATGTGAAATACATAGTAAAAATGTATAATTTTATTTTTAATTTTATTTACAAGTTAGATGTTAGATTCATTCTCACAGAAACATGCAGAACATGCAGGCTTCATACTGAATAGTCTTTTTGCAGCTTAATATTCACTTTAGTCCATATCACATTTTGATTTAGGCTAAGTGGTACTGACCAACTTTTGATTTATTCATCCATTTGGGCAACCAAATTTGGCAAATGTTTGTGACATGTCTGCGTTATATAGTAATTCAATTTTTATGAGTGGATTCTGTGATTCTGTTCTCGTTTTTTGCATCGCGGAAATCATAGGGCCCTAATATAGTCATAATAAACAATGTACTGCATGTGTCATATTTAGTTACATTTTTACTGGTTTAATGTAAAAGGACACACAGGCCAAATGCTGAACTTTATACAGTGGGCATCATTTTTACCATATTTCAATGACATTTGCTCTAAAAAAAAAAAGTTCTGTTTTCCTCTTTTTACAAACAAGATTGTGTCTATTTGGATATTTTATTTATCTGTTTTTGTGTATTGATTGAATAGCTTTAAATAATGTAAAATTGAAAAGAAAAAGATTTCCTCCACATTTCACTAGAAGGTCAGATTGAGATGCAGCGTTGTCATGGACTTGTTTGGTGACTTAATGCCATTGGTTGGGAACTCAATGTTCTGGTAGGATGAGGAAAAAGTAACCACACAGAGTTTCCATTCGACCAACCCATGCTGTCTGCACCTGCGTTGCCTTCCCGGCTGTTCCTTATGGAGAAAACCGTGAAAAGAGCTTGTGTTATACAGCAATGCCTGCAAGACACTGCTCTCAGTGTGTGAACTTGTGTGTGCATGGAAAAAGCTTAGTGGACCCAGAGGATGAGAAGAAGAGGTATAGCGGGGGAGATGAACTCCAGAGGCAGTTCAAGGAAGGAATTACTGTACCCCGCTATATCTGAAGCCAGAAACTATGGCATATTTTGCTTGAGCCTTCTACAGAATGACAGTCGGCCTTCTGTGCCAAATCATTCTAATGCATTCATTATCAGCAGTAAATAAGGGAAGTGGGGGGACAACAGAGTGAAATCTCGTCAGAGTTTGATGTTTTGGGAAATGTGACTTCATAAAGCAGGATCCTCAGAGGATTTAGGAACTCGATAGGACTTGCTGTGGACCATAATTCAGAATAGCATGAGGGAACTACAAAGGGGAGTAAGTGTAATAGCATATTTTTCATATTTTTGTCTTCAATGTCACATGATTTTTTCAGAAATCATTCTAATATTTTATTATAATTTGGTTGCTCAAGAAAAATTTCTTATAATGAATGTTGAATTTTTTTTTTGTGGAAACTGTGATACATCTTATTATGACTTAGAAAGAAACAAGCATTTATTTGAAAACTTCTTTTTCTAACATCTGCTAGTTTGATTACTTATTTTTGATCAATTGAATGCCTCCTTGCTGAGGAAAACGATTAATTCCTTTTGTAGGTGTGGGTGTATATATATATATCTATATTATATATATATATATGTATATATATATAAGATAGATATATAATATAGTATATAGTTAATATATATATATAATATATATAAATATATTTAATATTTATATATTTATCTAGATATATTAGTATTGTTATTAGATGAAATTACACTGTTTAAGCTGAAATTGTACCATATACATATGTGTCAGTCTTAATTAAACCAAAAATGCTAAATGAGCAGGAAGGATGTTTTTGTGATTAAAGGTGTCACCATTGAAATATTGTGTCATTTGAGGAATCTGTGCCTGTCTCGCTTGGTGGTAATTTAGTTTACCTGGAAAGGATTGACACCAGCTGGTTCCTTAGCTACGGTTCAGCTGATGCAATTAAGCCATGCAAACTGACGAACCACTCAGTCCTGTTTAAATTCGGACAGATTATAAATGAACGGAGAAGTGGGGATAAGCCGTTGATCTGCCTGTCTGGGGCCGCTGTGATGTAATAGGTGCTCTCTGGAGACGGCCTGTTAGCGAGGCAACTCTTTATTGCCACTCTTTTCGTTGCAGTCAAATCGAGTCTTAGGGGGGAGAAAATATGGTTCTTTTGATGAAAACATTGTAACTGCTTGAAGGATTTGGTTGTTTTTTATGTATTCAGTGGTTAGGAAAGACCAGTAAATCTGTTCTTAAGTCCTTGCTTGTTAGTTTTTAGCTTGTTACTTTTGAGCTGTCTTTTCATATAAAGCTTTCATTTTTTCTCTTCTTCTTAAATTTAAATTCAAAACACTTCTAAACTTCTGAGGATGAATACAGAGAGAGATTTTTTTTCTAAAATTACTGTAATATAGTTCACCCATAAATGAAAAATTTTCTGAAAATGTAACTAACCCGTCAGCCATCCCAGCTAGTTTCCTAGTTTCTTCTTCATCATGGATGGCCTTAGGGTGATGTCAATTTTAAACAAACTTTTAGTTTTTGAGAGCATTATCCCTTGAAGAGCTTTGTGTCTTGTAGTTGAGGGGCATATTAAAAGCATGTAGTGGCCACAAAAGGATGTGTTAATGAGTACCCTTCTGAAACCTATATTCAAATGGAACGGACAAGTGCTAACATTGTTATTCCCATAATACCTCAGGGGGTATTTTCCAGATGTCCTGACCTGTTTGTCCACTGTCGCCTGCCACGGTGTCTTATCAGTTCTTCTTTTCCTCTCTCTCTCTTCTTAATCTCATGTCTGCCAGGTATTATTTATGTCTCTTTATCCTTCTTGTCTCTTTTTTCTCTTTCGTCTGTCTATAACCGTTTTCTTTTGTCTAACACCTTCTTCTGAGGCTCATCATCTCTTTGACTGTAAGTGTAACTGTAGTCAATAGTGAGGGTGGTAAACATGGAGAAGAGGTTATAAATCAGTATAGAAGGTATTTCATTCATGGCAAAGACAATTCTGTGTTTTATTTTTACATTTAAAGGGGTGGTTTTTTATTTCTCTTAGATAGCCTCGGCCAACCTACCTGCATGTTTTCTGTTGTATTTATTTATTCTTTAACCCGTGTAATTAGATAAATTATTGGAGTACATTTTTACAAGTCCTTTTTACTAGCAGTTTTCTGAGGAAACTTTGTTTTTACAACCACTATTTTTCTTTCCAGAGTAGTTTGAAGGAGTGGACATTCATTTAAATTCATAATGTTTACAGTTCAGGTTGTAGTTCAGCCCTCATGATAATAGAGACGGAGGAGCAGGGCTGACTACTGCTTATTGGCGCTCATCCAAAATCTTTGTGTGTAGTTCTCCTTTCTTCTCTTTTGCCAAGGTCAAGAGATCCAGAATGATTTTGCAATTTTTATTTATTTATTTATTTTTTTATGAATGTGAAGGATCTTCTTGGTTTCTCAAAGATGTGGTAACAGAGCTGTTATTTTGGCATCTGAGTTCCCTCTGAACCATCAGTAGCGTTTCTCTGAAATGTTAATTTAGAGATAAGGTATACAGTGAGCATGAAGCCCCACTCACTTGTATGGAGAACAGATCTTATAGTTACCCATTTATGTCTATAAGGAAAATGAACTATAGAAAATTTGGAATACAGAATTAGTCAATTTGGCTGTTTTTGAAAGCGTTTTTTGCACAAAAATGGTGTGAAAAGCTATATGTAGGCTATTTTGTAGTGTTTAACATTTATAATATTTTTCAAACAATGTATAGCAGACAGGCATAAGTTTGGTTGTGTTTGTATCAACCATTCATTTGCACATTTTCTGTTTTTTTTTTTTATCCAATTAATTGAATAAATAATTGACACAGATTAAACAAAATTGCAATTATGATTGTTAGTTTTTCAGGCCTACTTTAGAGAATATGCCATTCACTCTCTTCATATCGGCCTACTGATGCCATCATAAACATGACATCATGATTGCATCATAAAGCTGCATTGTCTCCAAAAATGGCTTTAACCAGTCTAAGATGGTTTGCCAGGTTCTCATATCTTGGTTAGCTGGCTTTATAGGGGTTTTGGGACTTAATAGCATTTTAAATCAACTGGCCTTATACATATGACACATGATATCATCATAAAAAGCTGCACTGTAACATCAAAAACTGCTTAATCCTGCCTAAGATTGTTTGTTGGTCTAAGCTGCTTCTCCCAGCCTGGTCAGGGTTGTCTGTTGGCAGGTTTTATATGGGTTTTGGGGATCTAAGATCATCTGAAAACCCGTTTAAACCAGCTAAGATGGCTTTTTTTCTTCCAGAATGGCATACTGCCTGATCTCCCAACTTGGGCCACCTAGGCAGGCATCATCATATGTGACAGCTGACGTCTGTCCGCTCAGCTTGTTCAGATAACACTGGCACAGATCCTAGCAGACCTACGTATTGGGTTCTGTTCTGTCACAATTTGCTCCGACAGTGAGTCTGTCCATTTAAATTTAAGGATTTAATCTATTAATTTGTGTTAGTAACACTCAGGATGTTAATTCCACTGAGGATGAGAAGTGATGGTATGTTTGGCGAAATACAAACATCACTTTCTGAGTCTGTGTGTGTGCGCGTGCAAGCTTTGAGCAGGTGGCTGCCGTGCTGTTGTCTCATTGTGTTTGGTGTGTCAGTGGATGCTACCAATCTGAGCCGCGAGACACCAGTTCTGTTTCCTTTGTGAGCAGGCGAGAGAGGGAGAGAGAGAGAGAGAAAGAGGATAAGGAAGGAGTGGAGAGTGGATAGTGACAGAGAGAGGCAGATGGAAGCAACACAAACGCCCACCAGCCTGATTTCTCTTCCACCTCCTCTCTCAACACGCCTTTGTGTGTAATGATTAACCGATCGGAGAAAGGCGAGAAGATAGCGCCTCATAGGAAGTGACACACGCACAGCAACATTATATAAACACACAGTGTCCTTCGTTCAGAGAGCAGTGAACATGAGTCGGACCAAAAGGAGATACTACAAAGCAGAATGGGTAGGCACTTACTGTAAATACTATTGATGAGGGGGAAATGTCACTCTGTGAGCTTGAATGGTCAAAATTATCCAATGTGTTTAGAACTGTGGCAGGTACTTTCTTTTGTTTGCCTGTGCTTTCTTATGGCTCTTTGTTATGAGGCTGTTCAGACCTAACTTGATCGAGTTCTTTGTTTACTTAACATGGTGGTGACATTGTTTTGCATTGTTTCATTGTGGGCTTTTTCTGAAATCAGTTAGTTTTGTTTGCTCTTTGTTCAGCCGCTAATGATAATATCTTCTAACATGGCTCCTAACAAGAATAGATTAAATTTCATTTGTGGCAAAGGTATAATTCAATTCTTTTGGAGTTGTATTTTTCACTATTTAAAATGTATTTTGACACTTTGTTCTTGCATTAACGGGGATCCACACAAATTTGACCCCACATTCAGAGGACCTGTTCATAACAGGTAGAGTAAATCTTACTTCCTTGTGATAAATTATTTGATAATAAAAATTTATAGGTTTTTTGAAGCCCACATGTATCCATGATATACACGTATATATATATTATTATTATTATTATTATTATTATTATTATTATTTATTATTATTATTATTATTATTATTGGTATTCTATTTTAAAATGATTTGTATATCAGATGTCTAGTCAATATATATATATATATATATATATAAATATAGAATATATATATAATATATTATATATATATATAGATAATTTTACATGACATAATTTATACATTTGATTTCCAATGAGCGAAATAAAGAACAGCTACTAACTAACATTTTTATACATGAAACAAAATGCATATGTATCTAAAAGGGAACTTCCTGTTGTTATAAATGAAGCAAATTCTAACTTCCTATTGTTTTAAATTTAGTTCTAAGTACTATTGACTAAGCTTACAACTTAACATCTGAAGGGTTGTTTCAATAAAACAAGTTTTACCAAATACGCCAGTCTGATTTATTGTCACTTGATTTAGTTATATAAAGCAAGTTTCCCATAGCTCAGTTGATCAGCAGTTTCGTGCCATGCAGTCTTTCTCTGGTTTTATGACTGCTATACCTTTTTATGGTTATTAGTACAAAATTAAAACATTACAATCTAAAATTGCTCTTTAAAGCAGTAAAAACACTAAATGAAAAGTTAAAATCACTAATTTAACTATTAAAATAAATAAACGGACTACATTTCAAACCGTAAGAGGGAAATGCATTTACTCATTTGAGCTAGTAATTATGGCTGTATTAGTTTAGCATACCTTTGATTTACAGTTACGGCTGATCATATAAAATACACTTAGGTGTAGGTTTAAAATTCTAATGTCACATTTAATGTCCAACAAAAAATAATTTAAGCAAAATTTATATTTATATACATTTATACTTTTTTATAAAAATAAATATATATGAAAAAATATTTTTATATTTTTGGAGGGGTCTAAAAGTAGGAATAGAAAAAAGAATTATATTTTCATATTTACTTCAGATAATTTTTATTTTTTTTTTCATTTTTTTTTATTCCTTTCTTCTTTTTAGACCCCTTCAAATAATGTGTATATATAATGCCCCCAAAACTACAGCTAAATCCAGAAACAAACAGACATGCACCATCATAGCATTGTCTTTTGATTTGTCCTGATTTGCATGTGTCTGTTATTGATAAAATATTGACTTCATTCATGGACCTGTCACGCCGCCGTTGCCTGTTTCTCGCTCTGATCCAGAGCTGCTGGTGGATCAATGGTTAGCTCGGCAGTGATAGCGGACAGCACGGTTTTCACCCCACAGGAGCAGAGAAATCAATGACTGTTGCTCACATGTCTAGAGTTGCTTTTCCTCATTAACATTCAAACTCAATAGGATTCAGCAGATTGTGAGGTAATTCTGCTATATTTGGACAACAAGCCATGGGTTTTTAATGTATTTTTGTTGCTCTCAATAGAGAGTGGCCATCACAGTGTGCAACCCAGTGTGTTTCTAACGTGGCTTTCCTTTGCTTTTACCAGGTATTTATAAGGCCCAGGTACTGCTTATTAGGGTTTGGCTAATGTAAAAAACACTTAAGCTCTGTCGGTTAGCACAGCATGCGGTACTTTCGCTGTGCTATGTTTGCTGTGATGAAAGTGCGGCAGCGGTACAATCCACGTCACAGCTGACCCAGTTGTTTATCATAGTGGCTAGTTTTTCTGGTGAAGAGTCTAGTTTGTATTTTCAAAAACCAAATTAATAACCTCCTTTAGGGTTGGGAACGATATGAGGGTGAGTATATAATGACAGAATGTTCATTTTGGATAACTATCCTGTGAATAAGTTTATTTTCATATATATATATATATTTTTTTTGGCTACTTTTCCACACCGTCCATTAAAAATCTCCCAAAAATATTCACCCAAGCTGTATTGCATTACATGTTCATTGACTCCCAATAACACGTCAAATCCGCACCTTTGTGTGAAAGTGGCCCGATGCAACCACCCAACTCCCCGTCTGTGTTGAGCAGAATTTAAATATAGCTCATGGAACGCTGTTACAGATGACACTGTGGGTTTGTAGCTCTTGTGTTTGTAGTGTTACACATCAAAACACGTCCCTCATTTCGACTGTCCTCCACATTAGCTGTCCACTCAAAGCTGCTGTATGCTGAGAGTTAGTCAGATTTGGATTAGTGCAGTCAGAACAACACAAGACTGAAGTTTACTGTCCTGCTGAACCGTATGGCTACATCCCAATTAGCCATACATACACTCTGCACTACAAAGTATACTTATGAATGTTTTAGTATTATTAGGACACGTTACCACAATATAAAGTTGCATCTCAATGCTACAGACCTCCTGCTGTGTCTGTTACCATCTAGCTAACTCATTATTTTAGTTTTTAGTTTATTTAGTTTCTAACTTTCGAGTTCTTTTAAAAACTACTTTAGGATGTTTGTCCTTGCATAAAGGTTCTTTTTTAAGATAGATCGTATATCGTCTAGTATATCGTCTGGGCATTTCTAGCTTAGTATGTTTTTTTTTTTTTACAATTATAGGTATTTATAAATGTTTGGAAATTAGGGATTATGTTTTCAGTAATTTATTTTAAGTTTTAATAATTTGTTCTTTTATTAAGTTTTTTTTAAATTTCAGTTTTAATTTTTTTAGTACTTAAACTTTTATTTCAGGTAGTTGTCATGCAACATTTTTCATTTTCATTGATCTAATATTTACGCTGCCTTTCAAACGTTTGGGATCAGTAAGATGTTTCAGAAATACAGAAAAAAACTAATATTATTGCAATTTGTAATACTGATTTCCTATTTTTAATATACTTTCAAATATATTATAAATGTATTTTTTGTGACGCAGTGCTGTCATCAGCCACTACTCCAGTCTTCAGTGTCACATGATCCATTCTAATATGCTGATTTATTATCAGTGTTTGAACCGAACAAAAAGTGATACTTTTTCTTTGATTCTTTGGTGTAATAAAAAGTTTAAACAAAGTTTAAAAAACATCTAACTGATCCCAAACTTTTGAACGGCACTGTTTTAATAATTTAATTTAATTTAATGAAGTCAGTTTTTTAATAGTTTTTAGTATTTAGTTAATAGTAACCACCCTGTGCTACTTGCATACTCTTTACTCTTGCATATGCGAATGAGGATGCAGCACATCTGTTAATCTTTTCTGTTGCCCTGCTCTGACCTCTGCCTATTTTCTCTGTCTGCAAAAGCTGCTATTTAGTTTGGTTTCAACTAGTAGGTTGGCACCCAAAAATGGGTCACAAGTCTGTTCTAATGGGGTTACAGTCAGCAGGGAAAAATGATACAAATACAGTATATGTGCTCTATGTATAGATGTATGTGTGTTTTTAACACACACTGTGTTAGTGAATATGTTAGGTTTGTTTTAGATTTAGAGTTCACAAAGTTTTATTTGACACATTTGATTAATTAGGAATATGTAATTCGTTAACTTATTCATGTACTTACTGAAATGCCATTATGAATGTAGAGATAGTGTGATTTATTCATTTAGTGCTCACATCCTCTCCCTTACATTCTCTTTTCTCACATTCCCACTGCAGGGGCTGCACAGACGTGCTTTGCTGTGTGATCTTTGTCATCGTCATCCTCGGTTACAATCGTTCTGGGAACAGTTGGTGTGATTACACTCATTAACGTGCATTTCAGCAGAGAGGGTTGCGTAATGCGGCTCATGAATCCAGCACTATTAAGCAGCCAAATAGAAGCGGCGGGGGAGCGTCGTCGTAAACAGCAGCCTAATTGCAGTGTCTTATGTTCAGTAGTTACACTCCCCTCACCGTATGTGGCTGTTTTTATAAGAACAGTTTAGTCCATTCTCAAAAAAGCAAGAGGACTCACACGAACCCATTCATTCACTGTGACATTTGATCGGTTACATCATTTTGTGGTTTAAATGTGGAGTCTGTGAGACTCACAGCCTTGCTGACTGTTGGATCTGTCTGACCTTGGAACGTGCTGCCTGTGATTGCTATATATATATATATAGTGGCACCCAAAAGTTCTAGGATCTAATTTTAAACACAAATTTTAGTTTTTTAGAATGCTAGAATGATTTCTGAAAGATAATATGATATTTAATGACAGATTGGAGAAATGGCTGCTTAAAATTCGGATTTCCCATCACAGGAGTAAATTAACATAGTTAAAAAATGTTCCAATTTAATTTTATATTAAATTGTAATTATATAAACTGTACAAACTGTGGATATTGGGTCTGTGTAGTGGAAGACTCCCTCGCCCGGTTCTTCCACAGTGCTTTTTTTTTTTTTTTTTTTTTTTCTCTCATCTGCTCTGGCCTTATCGGTTTAATCCTGACTAGGCTAAATTAATACGACTGGCTTTTCTGTTGCCCTTTGAAGTGCACTGACAACTCATGTGACCGTTTTAGGCTCTGGGTGACATTCTGTGACCCCTGAAGCTCAAATTCACTTTTCAATGCAGACTTGAGTGGAGAAAATGAGATCATCATCAGGCAGAATCCTTCTCTACAGAGCTGTAGTGTGTTCGATTCTCTGTGGACTCAAATCACTCGTATTCAATTACATAAAGAGCCTCTTGTGCTCGGATTAAATAAAGAGGTTTCACTTTATTTTTAGTTTGTTGATTATTTTTAGTTTGTTTTTCATGCATCTGTACATGTTTGTTCTCTTTGCTTTTGCCTGTTCCTTCTCAGCAGGAACAGTGGGTGTAGTTTCAGTGTTGCCGTAAATACTGAGGTTGCTGGTGCAAAAGTTTTTTTTATTATTATTACAGCAGTTCTTTGAAATGCATGATGCTTGAATTGCATCTGTGGTAAACTTATTTGAGAAACATGATTCAGATGACATGACTTGTGTTGTGTTTTTTAAGCTTGGATGCATGGGGATCCCCGGAAAGTGGTCTACCCAACAGATAGCTATGGGCAGTTCTGTGGACAGCAGGGTACTCCTAATGCGTGAGTATGAGCCAGAGACAAATTGAGGTGTTAATGCTGTTATACTTCAATTAATAAATTGCATAAAATATTTAAAAATAATCTCATACTTAATATATTAAGATATTTATTTATCTATTAGATTTTTTAGGTTTAAAGATGGATTGAAACACCTTCTGTTTCTCCCCCACAGAAATAAAGCCATATTATTTTACTTCAATATTTTACAATGTGCCAATCCTACAGTCCTCATTAACCTCCAGTGCCCTACAACTCAGGTAATACAGACACTATTTGCAAACCATCTGTCATTCTCTCTATAGCTGGAATGTTCTGTGTTTAGCACTGGCTTGTTTTGTAACTGATGCTACACTTTCTCTCTTATTTCACACCCCAGCTGTGGTATCCAAGTGCCCAGACAGATTTGCCACATACATCGACATGCAATACAACTATAGACGCAATAAGAGCTACTGGGATTACTACAAGCAATTCTGCAAGCCAGGCTTCAACAATCCTGATAAGGTACAATGTGGAAACTAGAGAGTATTTGCAAGAACCAAAACTTTGTTTCAATTCAGTGATCATCACTTGCACACTGAAGTTTGAAAAGTAATTGAAATTTTTTAAGTGAATGTCTTATTTGTAAGCAAATCTTTCTTGAAGATGGTTATTTTCAATTTGTTGAGCTGACTCATAAATGTTAAATATGAAATAATATATTAATAGTTAATAGAATAATCCTTATCCAGTAATCACAAAATACTTGAAAATTCATAGAAATTCATTAGTTATAAGAGTGCGGGAACCCTTTTATTACGTCTAGAGGAATATTTTGCCTGTTATGGTCAGATACATGAGCATTTTTGATGACGATGGTTCATCTTAGCAGGCCTATATGTCAGTCACATGTACACTACAGCAGGCACCCCACATTTCTTTGCGTGTCAATGCGTAAATGTGCCAACGCAAACCATCAATGGTCTGATTCTTCTGATTCACAGGATTTTCACACATTCTCACACATGCACATTTAGAAGCACACATGGTAACTGTGTTTGAGCCAGGCCTGACATGCTGGAGAAATACTGTCGAGAGCAGCATGAATATATATATATTTTTTTTAAGTATCTTCTTTTTTTCTTTCTCATTTGACAGCCGGTTTCTCAGGTGCTTCGGGATGAAGATTGTCCCTCAATGATTGTGCCAAGCAGACCATGTAAGTTTTTTAGAGAATAATTTTGTGAGAAATTTAAAATCAAATCAATGCTTTCTGTGCTGGTATTTTTCTTTATAATTGCATGTCTTGGTGCCAAATTTTAGTTAAAATGCATATGCACCCGTATAAAAATTCCCACAATTCCAATAGAATCTCAGAAGTTTAAGGAATGAGCGAGTGTATAGACAAAGAAACAGTTATGGGTATAAGTGAGTTAAATTTAATTCATGTTAGAATTTGTTTATTTGTAATTCAAAAAGATATCAATGAAAGATTGCATGAATTTCAATTGAAAACTTGAATATCAGGAGATCATGAGTTTCAGTTCAGGCCACTTGATCTCTTTGAAGCCATCATATCTGCTTTAATGTAAACATTGTGAATAATATAAGAGAGATAGAAAGAGAGAAAATGTCTCTGCCAAAGCTGAGAAGGTCACTGCATCCTCTCCATATCAGCAGAGGAGGCACAGAATGATACGAAACCCTTGGATAGCTGCTGCTTATCACCTCTTTAGGCCTTGAAGATAAACGAGCAAAACATGTCCTCAACAGCTTATAAATACTTTTAAATACTTATAAATACTTATTTTTTCGTTA
Organism: Cyprinus carpio; assembly: GCF_018340385.1. Taxonomy (NCBI): domain Eukaryota; kingdom Metazoa; phylum Chordata; class Actinopteri; order Cypriniformes; family Cyprinidae; genus Cyprinus; species Cyprinus carpio. Next base: position 198,082 of record NW_024879268.1, read on the forward strand.
TTCTTTGCTCTTCCATCAGTTCTTCAGAGGTGCTTTCCCGATTTCATCACCAGAAACGGGACATTAACTGTTGCCAACAAAACAAACTTCAAGGATGGACACGGTAAAGTCAGAAGTGTCGTCGATCTGAGAGATGCAGCAAAGTAAGTTCACTTATTAGTAGTGCTTAGTGCATAGCACCCATATAAGACTACAGGAAAAAAAAAATGAAGACTGATGTTGCACTGTCTGTATGGCTTCAAAATTGCTCTCATTGAGAGTAACACGAATAGGAGGATTAGTTAGGCAAAACAAAATTATTCAAATACTGTAGTAATAATGCCACTAAACTATATAATTTACTTGCGTAATTATATTGCATATAATTTAAAACCTGTGCTAGTTTCACTTGTATCACTCCGCAGTGTCTGTCTTCTTCCATAATAAAATAATTTCATCTCAAATCAATGTTTCATGTATAATTATTATATTTATTTGGTTAAGTAGCTGTGTTTTAGGTGGGGTAATGTACAGTCAGTTGGTATTAACCCATGCAAAATAAACCTCTTCAGAGTATCGATTTCCTTGTCAGTGCTTATTTTGAGGTAATAACTGGCTGACTATACATTATCCCATATATACGAGTCTAAAAATATCTTCTGGCCTGCATAAAATCGCTCAGCTCTTTCTAATTAGATATAAATGATTATTAATTAATGAATGCTCTTCTGAAGGAGCTCTCAGTTTCCATTTTAGTTGTATGAGTCAGAGTTTAAGTGGGGTGTATGCTACCGTTCAAAAAGTTAGGGGTTGGTAAACTTCTTAATGCCTTTGAAATGATTCGTTAATGAATAGATTCAAAGGAGCATCATTTCTTTGAAACAACCTTTCTTTTAATATTATGCATGGTTTACCATTTTTTTTAAAAATCAATTTCATATATCCTTGCTGAAGAAAAGCATTAATTTCTTTAAAAAAAAAAAAACTGACCCTAGACTTTTGAATGGAAATATCTGCATCTTGTAATAAAAATGTGTGCTTTGTACAAATACAGCAGGTAAGCCAGAACAAATAATACCGTTTATTTCCAACATTACCTTCCTAAATATACTGTCCTTTCCATCCAGGCAAGAGAGGACAGTTTTATAGCTGGGTATGACATTTATTGCCTTACAAAAGGTCAGAGAGAATCTGGCCTTTTAAGCAAATAAGTCAAGCTGTTGCATGTTCGCATGAGTTGGTGCTGCTGCCATAATAGCACTGATTTAAAACACCTGGGGTAAAAGGTTACACAGGGTGTTTTCTTATTTTGGCAGGCAGGTTTCTTGTAACTAGTTTGCAAGACAATGTTCGCACAGGATGTGTTCTTACGCATCTTTGCCATCACATCTTGGTAATATTAGTTTGTATAAAGTAGTTTTTAGCTATCTTTTTTCCATCTATGTTGTTGTGTTTTTTAAATTCAAGGATGTATCCTGTGTGAACAGGACCTAACAATTGTACTTTTGGATTGAGTTTGCACTCACAAAAACAGGCACTTTTATACTCTAATCTGCAGATGCTTTTTTGCAACTCTTCAACCTGATTGCAGAAGCCACAGTTTTTTTTTTGCTTTCATGTGTCTTTTGTAACATGCTCAAATGCTTCTTCTTTTTTTTTGTTAGCCAAAGTCTTACAGCTATGCAGCAAGGAACAGAAAGGTCTCCATTTCTTGTCAGCTTTGAAACTCGACCTTGTCCTTCGGCTTATCTACGAACTAACCTTCCTCAACCACATTTTTCTGCACCTCTGCAGCCTCTCAAAGAATCTGTAGAACAGAAAAACACATCTCTGTATATTTTTTCCCCTTGTCAAAAATAGGTCACTGACAAAAATCCCTCTGCCTTTCAGATGTCTTCTCTGCTGAAAGAGCTTTTTAAGAATATAATGGCAAACGGTAGTGAGGTAGATGTGATTTAATGTCATCGCAAGGTCGTTTTGTATCATGAACTACATTGATCATGTTTTCAGCAAGGGAAAACAGGGAGACGGGATCGCGGGGACTGAGAGATTTAAAATGCAGATGTTAAAAATGGGACACTGGAGCTCTTTCTCTATTCACCTAATGCGCTTCTCTGCGATAGGGAAGCACACACTCGCATTTTTCATCAGCATTACTTGGAGAACATTTTTTCAGTTTGATGAAATGATTGAGCTGGATTTCAGTATAGTGCAGCTTTTTTCCAGCAGCAGCTATCTACATTTTTTCGAGCAAGTAGTGATAAAACATGACAATGTTTTTTTTGTTGTTTTTTTCTTTTTTTTTGCAGACTCATGCTCCCATATGAATCATTCATGATTCTTTGAGTTCCTGCGAAGGTGTCTCCACTGATTTTTTTTGTAGCAATGTACATCTATTCTACTTTTCCCCTTTTACAATAATTACAGGTGCTTTAGAATTAGAATATCATCAAAAAGTTGATTTATTTCACTAATTCCATTCAAAAAGTGAAACTTGTATATTATATTCATTTCATTACACACAGACTGAGATATTTTAAATGCCTTATTTTTTTTAATTTTGATGATTATAACTGACAACTAAATGAAAATCCCAAAAATTTCAGTATCTCAGAAAATTAGAATATTACTACTAAGACCAATACAAAGAAAGGATTTTTAGAAGTCTTGGCCAACTGAAAGGTATGAACATGAAAAAGTATGAGCATGTACAGAGCACTCAATACTTAGTTGGGGCTCCTTTTGCCTGAATTACTGCAGCAATGTGGCGTTGCCATGGAGTCAATCAGTCTGTGGCACTGCCTCAGGTGTTATGAGAGCCCAGGTTGCTCTCTGATGAGTGGTCCTTCAGCTCTTCTGCATTCTTGGGACTGGCATATCGCATCTTCCTCTTCCAATACCCCATAGATTTTCTATGGGGTTAAGGTCAGGCAAGTTTGCTGGCCAATTAAAGAACAGGGATACCATGGTCCTTAAACCAGGTACTGGTAGCTTTGGCACTCTGTGTGCAGGTGCCAAGTTCTGTTGGAAAATGAAATCTGCATCTCCATAAAGTTGGTCAGCAGCAGGAAGCATGAAGTGGTCTAAAACTTCCTGGTATAAATACAGCTGCGTTGACCTTGGACCTCAGAAAACACAGTGGACAACACCAGCAGATGACATGGCACCACCAAACCATCACTGACCTGTGGAACTTTACACTGGACCTCAAGGCAACGTGGATTGTGTGCCTCTCTCTTCGTTCCTTCCAGACTCTGGGGCCCATCGATTTCCAAAGGAAATGCAAAATTTACTTTCATCAGAGAACATAACTTGGACCACTCACGCAAGCAGTCCAGTCCTTTTTGAAGCGAGACGCTTTCTGACCGCTGTCTGTTGTTCAAGAGTGGGCTTGACACAAGGAATGAACCAGCTGAAACCCATGTCTTGCATGACGTCTGTGTGTAGGGTTCGTGAAGCACTGACTCCAGCTGCAAGTCCACGTTCTTTAAGTGAATCTCCCCCACATTTGAGGATGGGTGGTTTTGTGTTTCACAATCCTCTACAGGGTGCGGGTTCCTCTATTGCTTGTACACTTTTTTTTCTTACCACATCTTTTCCTTCCCTTCGCCTCTCTATTAAGTGCTTGAACACAGAGCTCTGTGAACAGCCAGCCTCTTTTGCAAAATGGACCTTTGTGTGCTTGCCTCTCACTTGTGCAAGTGTGCAACATATGGGTCAGGTCGTTGTGGACAATGTAGTCACAGTCACCAGTCTTCCAACGTGATTGTGCTAGCCAATCAGAACTAGCCACTAGGAGAGACCATGTAAAGGCTTTGCAGGCCTTGTTTTGAAGTTAATAGCTTGGAGTTAGGGGAAAGGGTGTGGCACCAACGGGTGTCTTCTAGTTATTGACACATTTTCACCAAGTGTATTACCAATTTTCTGAGATACATGAATGTTGGGCATTTCCCCATTACTTAGTTGGCCGTTATAATCATCAGAAAATTAAAAGAGAAGAACATATGAAAATATATCCAGTCTGTGTGTAATGATACGAATATAAGATACAAGTTTTCACGTTTCCGGAAATGGAATCAGGTGAAAGAAAAAATAACTTTTTGGATGATATTCGAATTAGATAGGGACCAGCCACCTGTATACAAAAAGTATAGCTAAGTATAGATAACTGCCTTTATTAAAAAGTAGCTTCAGTGTAGGTTTATTACCAACTTTAAATGGGGTAGCTTGTTAGCTCGACAAATTATTGTTTCAAAATAGCTTCTTATAACATTGCTGCTATCCTTTTCAAAACCGAGCCTCACGTCTGTACAAAATCAATGAATATCGACAAAATTACTATATGTAAGAAAAGTATACCATCATCCAAGTAATAAAATTTTGATTTCTCAAAGTGGCCCTTTATATGGATTTTTAAAATGACCTGCACATGTAGTGTGTAATAACAGCTCGAAGGTGAATGAAAAACATTCCTGCCAAGTTTTAATTCTAAAGTGCACTGTGTATAAAAGTTATTGTCTCTCAAAAGAAAGAGTCGATATAAATATTGAAACAAGTCATTTTAAAATGAATTCCAAGCCATTTCATGGTGCCATCAAGTGAAACATCAGGCATTTTGCCCACCCATGTTGTCAAAGAAAAAAATGTCTGTTTGCCCGGTAACGGCTGTGAAACCAGCCAGGCACCTGAAGTACGATGCACAAAACGCGAGTGAGCTGTACAGGCGGCGCGGGATTCCAGGCAAGCTTAGATGAACATGGACATGAAAATTGACAAGTCAGGACCAATCACCGCAGATTAGCGTTGATGCAAAGGTGGGGTTTGGAAAAAATCGTTTGAGCAACTTGTTTTGGGAGCAGTTGAGCAAATAATGTAAAATCAAATGCCATATTGGTAAGACCGGGAATTAAAGTGTTATGTGACCTTGAGCGCATGTCAACCTGTTAATGGCCCCAAAAAACTGTGCTGGGGTTCAATCATGGATAGTGATGTAAAAATGCACTTCTCTCACCATAGGGTCGCATCGACCAAACTAGTAGACTGATTTGAGTGTGGCTGAGTAGAACTTCAGGGATGCTGTTTGGTTCCAATAACTTTCAGTTTTTAGAAAACAGTCAGTAAACTAAACATTTTTTAACCATTAAGAAAAATTCGGTGTCCAGTGGATCTTTTAAAACAGTACAACATATTGCACTGATTGTCTTCTGTCTCTCAAAGCATTCATTTCAGTTGGTCAGATTCATACTTGACTAAGTTCTTTAACCCTTCACCTCCACTGTGCATGAAAAAATGGCTTTTTCATGAAATGGAGGCCAATAGAATAAATCTGATGTTTTTCTTACAACAGTAACAACCTGTGTGAAACAGCGAACTGACTACTGTTAGATCTAAAATAACCTGCTGTAGTGTGCCATTGCTTCTTAGTTAATGAAAGAAAGGACTGTATATGGCATGTTTATGAGATTAACCTCCCATAAACTGACTCTGACAGTCCGTAGCAGGTTGACTCTTTTGACCTGTTGGTCTGTGCTTGTTTACAGTGATGGCTCACCAGCCTGTTGGATGCAAAGGAGGTGGGCGTCAGATTCTTTGAGGAGTACGCCAGCGTCGGGTTTTGGATCCTAATGTATGTATACCTCAGTTTTTCACCTTTAAGAAATGCAACAGATTGATACGGTGTGGCTGATATGTGGTTCATGGGTTGTTTTCAGTGGTCTGGTGATAAGTATGCTGGTCAGTCTGATCTTCATTCTGCTGCTGAGGTTCACCGCTGGCGTTCTCTTCTGGATGGTGATCTTTGGGGTCATCAGTGGCTGTGGGCTATGGTTGGTGATGACTACAGAACACTACAGAATAAAACTGCAAAACTAAACTCTTATATTCTAGACTCTTCAAAATTATAGGGATAGTTTACCCAAAAATTACAATTATATAATATACTCTTGAATGAATGTTGTCAAAAGTCCTTTTTGTCTTCTTTTCAGTCCGATCTAATCAGTGAATCAAATGATCCAGTTCAAAAAACTAAATGAATCATTCATGAATCAGACTTATCTGGTTCTCCTGAATTCTCAGGCAATACATGTTCACATTAAAAATTAAACCCTGATCTTGTAACTGACCCTTAACACTAAATGATGTGTCAGACAGTATGATAGTTTGTGAATGTCTATGCACTGTGGGTTCAACTGCTGTGTCCTGACTGTCACGTACAGGAATATGGCATTGTTACTGGGAGTACAGTACACTCAAGGGGAAGCCGGACTCTGACATCACCATCTCAGACATCGGATTCCAGACTGACTTCCGGGTTTACTTGCAGCTGAGTCAGACCTGGCTCATATTCAGTGAGATTTCTTCAGTTATTCCAATATATGTGTGTTTGTAGTGGAGTTTAAATCAGATAATTCATCTCGACCAAGAAATGCAGCCGCACTGTCAAGTTGATGGAAGTGACTGACAGCTTGATATTTTACCACAGTGATCTCCTTGGCTGTCATTGAAGCTGTCATCATCATAGTGCTGATATTCCTGCGGAGCAGAGTTCGTATTGCCATTGCTCTTCTAAAGGAGGGCAGCAAGTAAGTTTCTTTCTGCCTGTCTTTCTCTATTTTTCTTCTATTTAATGGTGGTGCTTGAAAAGAATGGAAAAACGCCTGAAAAAAAGCGTCAAAGTGTTTATTTTATACGTTATCTCTCTTTCATACAGGGCGATGGCTGCATATGTCACACACTGTTCTATCCCATATCACCTTCCTGCCTTCGGCTCTTTGTATTGCATTACTGGCTGTTAAGCTGTGTATCCCAAATTTTAAATAACTTGAATGCTGAATGAAACTTTTAGTACTTTTAATTTTAAGTGTAAAATATTTATATATACCCATATATATACTAATTTAGGTTTTTGTAAATTATAAATATATATTTATAAAAAACTGGTTTAATAGTTTATTTTTGTAAATGGCAAATATAAACAATGTTAAAACATTGAAACAGTTTAATTTTTCGTTTAAGTTAATAGGTTTTGTTTGATTTTGCGCATGGTGGTGGGACAAGACTGTTTCTGCCACATGGGATAAAAAACAAACAATCTAAAGGTAATAGTGATTGTTATCGCACAAAATTCACATTTTTTTCTTGCAGTGCTAAGAATTGTGATAAAATAAATATATCATTTAAATATCTATTTACTAGACAAAAAATGTCAGAATTGTGGAGGATATAAAATGTCAACAATTTTTATTATTGTGGCAGACACAAAAACAAAATGGAAAAATGAACTGTGAGATGTAAACTTATGAAAAAAAATTCTGTGGCAAGAAAGAAACCAGCTTCCATAACAAGACCACATGTTTTACAGGAGAAGTCTTTATTTTTGCCGTTCCATTGGTTGCGACAGACAATATTACAGTACAGGTATTGCATTGTTCCCCATCCCCCCCCTAACACTATATAATTCTTGATGTAGTTTCCTGTGACTATCTGTGTTGATGTGCCCCCCCCCCTTCGTCTTATTAAAGTATATGTCACACGCTACTACGACTGCACAGTCTCCTACTCTCACCAACCACACCCCGTCCGTGACCCAGACCGGTAACGACCCACTATATCACATCCATGCCTAGTCTGTGTTCATCTGAGATTACCAACAGGCCTCCCAAACACGACATCAACTTAGTACCTCAAACTCAGTTTTACTAGTAAACGCCATTTATTTGATTCAGATTTCGTCCTTGTGTCACACTTGTGATTCCTTCCCATTCTCTTGATGGTTTCAGACCTTCAGTCAATCCAACGGGACAAAACTGTGTCCAGGCTCCCCAGTGCACATTTGCTTGTTATGGTTTGGGCGAGAGTTGGTACCACGTTACATCTTTGTTTCTTCAGCTTCTTGCAATTTGCTGGTCTTTCCTCTGGCTGGTGAAATTCACCAATCGCTCTGGGTCAGTGCACCCTCGCCGGGGCGTTCGCGTCGTATTACTGGGCTTGAGGACATGGAAGCCAGAAGACATCCACCTTGCCCCTTGGCTTCATCATTTGGCAGGGCTCGCTAAGGTTATGTTGCCATCTGTGGTCTTCTGATGAGTGCTTGTAGATGATTGATTGTTTCTGAGGTGGAGAGCTGCTGGACTGACAATGAAATTGTTCACCCCTGTAATCACATTACCAATGTTATTCCAGCACAATCACACCAGGCTCTCTTGCGTTTTGGAGCTTTGACGAATTCTGTCCCATTGTACATGTTCATCCGGATTATTCTGGAGTACCTCGACCACAAACTGAACACGCATGAATCACATTTGAGATTTTAAAAGTTTGACTCAATTTTTTTTCGTCATTAGTGATGGTCTCCACAGCATTCTGTCTTCATTTGTTACAGTTCCCACAAAAACCCCCATGCATATCAGAGCAACCCCGACCTCGTAGTTTCAACAATATATATCTATAGTGATAGAATAAAATTGTGAATAATGGTGCTTCTCTTTCTTCTGTTTTTGTGCAGGTGCTGCGCCACTTCCAAGTTACCATTTACACGCTTCCTGCTGTGCTGCCTAAAATGCTGTTTCTGGTGCGTGCTAGAGCACTTCATCAAGTTTCATGAACAGACTATGCTTACATTATGGTGAGGTATCTCACCCACTTTTTCAAGCCACAGGCATTTCATAACTTTTATGCTGTATATTATATAAAGTACCATATAACAGCATATACTGTATTTTCAATGTGATAACTAAATAGTTTCAGTTGTTTAAATATGAAAGCCAATGTCGAACCCTGTGTAGTTCAATGGAAACAGACTGACAGGAAAGAAGGAATTGCATGAACATTCCTATTGTTTGATTCTCTTATTTGCATTCATGTCCTCAGATTTCAATATATGGAAGAATTTCTGTGCCTCGGCGCGAGACGCTTTCTTCCTGTTAATGAGGAACGTTATGAGGTTAAAAACTCTGCACAGCTGCTACATTTATAATGTCATTGTCAAGGTGTGAAGTTGCAAGGACTCTGTCTCACACACACACACACACACCTGTTTGAGAATTTATTTCAGTTATTTGACATTTTCCAGGATGTTTTGGGGTTGTTATTGTTTTATTAGTTTATCCTCTCACTGTCAAAATACCTCTAAATGTTGCCTCCATGTCATTAAAGAAATATGTTTTGTTGTCGATGTTTTTCTTTGTGTTCAACTTGTGAAGCATAATTTTAGCACAGGTCATGAATCGGAGAAAAACATCTTTGTCTGGTACAACTCGTTACTTGGACAAATATTGTTTCTAATTAAATTGCAATTTAAAAAAAAAAAAAGTTTACATAAGAGCTCCAAGAACTAAATAGACTATATATAGCTTCTATTTATTATTCTGGGTGCTTTTCTCTAGAGTTGCTGCTTCGGAAAAGGTGATTGACTTACTGCTGTTCGTGGGCAAAACTGCTGATCTCCAGGGAGTGTGGGGTAAAGTCAACAGTTTCATCTGTGCATACAGACAGGCCAACATTAAGACTACATAGAGTCAGGGGGCTTTAACCACACAACACAGACATGGCATAGAAATTCTTGCCTTCATACACATAAATTATAAACACACAAAAATGATTGATGATGGCACGTTGTTTGCAATTGTAACCATTTTTTGTTTTGTGAGGGTGTGTTATGAATATGTCTTTGAAGGTGTCCTTGCATTCTTTTTCTTCACCCGCGCCAAATACCAGTAATCCAGGAAGAGGTGCCATCATTAAATTATTATTGGGTCCCTCTGCTGGTGAGTGCAAGCAATACAACTTCATGTTCTAGAATTTTTATATATATATTTTTTTATTTATTTGCATTTTATAAATTTGTTAATTTATTAAACAAAATTCTTATGCAGTATTAAGTGATATATATATATCAATATATTATAGATTAATGTTTTTTTTATTCTGTGTGTATGTGTTTATAATGCGTTTTATACATCTGTTAATTTAAAAAACTATTTAAAAATAGAATTCTTGCACGCACAAACACACACACACATATAGAAACACATATTTATATATCTGTTAATTTATTTAAAAAACAAGTTAAAAAATCTATAATTCTTACATATATGTAATAGTATATATAAGATGTAAGATATATATATGTGTGTGTGTATATACATATATATCTTACATCTATATGATGTGTGCGTGTGTGTATATATATATATACTATATTTATATATAATATATATATGATATATATATATATATATATTATCTATATATATCTATATATATATATATGCATTTAAAATAAATTAATTTGTCTGCTGTCTTTTGTGTTTTTAAATATTAAGTAAGTTATATTATATATATATTATATATATTATATATCTTATATATATATATATATATATATATATATATATAGGAAAATAAGATAACATTTATTTTTATAAAACATTATTGAAATGCATTTATAAAGAAGTATGTTTGGACCACGAATTTCTTCTAATTTAATTTCTGTTTTAATCTTTTTTCCCCATTCACAGACTGTGATATTTGGATCATATATGATTGCACACGGGTTCTTTAACGTCTATGCCATGTGTGTAGATACAATTGTTCCTCTGCATTCTGTAAGTACACACCTTTTTAAATTTGCAGAATTCACTTATGGTCCTTTGGTAATAAAATGCTGAACTTTATGATGCTTTCAACTAAAAAGCTGGTTTAGTCCTTGATAAATACTGTGCATACCCACCCACCGGTCTTCCTTTTACCTTTCCTCTTCTTCTCTGTGCATGACTTATGTTCTCTAATTATAATACTGATGTAATCTTTGTGTATTAGTCTTTGTTCACTTCTCTCTGCATGACTGCTGACTAACTCTGCTTTCTTATTTTCCTTTTTCCCTTTTCCTTGAAACCCTCTGTCTTTCCTCCTTAACTCTTCCGTTCTTCCGTCGTCTGATTTGACGGGACATCCTTCAGGTGAAGATCTTGAAAGGAACGATGGCAGTCCTTCCAAACCGTATTACATGCCTCCAGGCCTGCACAGGATACTTAACAAAACTGATCAAGGAGGCAAAAAGTATGCTGTGTCCTGAAACCGTCACCTCAGTGGGACGTGAAGAACAGTGCTAGTACTGTAGCACACTGCATCTCTCCCACAGCACAGCAAAGCCTTCTGGGATATGGAATCAGATAGCATTTATAGAAGCGATCTTCTCTCTGCAACTGTCTGCTGATACTGACTGACTCCTGCTGTACTTTTCCCATACTTTTTTCCTTCTTTTTCTTTTGCTGATAATTCTGTCCATCATTGCCTTACTATGTTTGTCTTCTGGAGCAAAGGTCTGATAATACTCTGGTAATCAATGATGAAAGCAAGTTTATTCTATATATTTACTCTCTTTATATCCTCTTTCTCTTTCTATACAGTCCTTTGTTTTCATGTCATTTTTTGTTTAGTATTTCATACAGTACATTGATGTGCATGTGGATGGATTGCCCGAATTCTTAGTCCACATGATTTTAATATTAACTTTGTCATAATCTATTGGAAAATGCTATTGTATTGGGGGAATCTTAATAGATACAGTGTATTTATTCTCTTATAATCATGTTTTGATAGAATCTATGAATTTTCAGGTGTTCTGATGGCAGTGTTTAGTAACTGTGCCCGGTTTAAAAGGAAGAGTGCTAATCTCCTTTGTTTTTTGCAATCAATCTGAAAGTTTTTCAAGTTCAATTTATAAAAGGAACATAAAAGCCATTTTTTTTTTGTAATTTTGTAGACCGGTTTGATGCTGCGTCTACTCTGTGTAGTTCAGTATACAAGTTGTCTTTTAATGGGGGAAAGTTTTGTAAAAAAAAATAAAAAATAAATAAATTTTTAATTAAATTTTTAATTAGAATGAAGCTGAACTAAATATCATGAATGGTTTGATTCTTTCATTTTTCAGAATGCTAACAAATTTTATTAGCATTATTATTCATTACATTCTCAGCTTCAATATATATGTGCTGTTCAAAACTTTGGAATAGTTAAGATTTTTTTTCGTCTGCTAACCAAAGTTGCATTTATTTACAGTAAAAGACTAATTTAAAAGAACTACTTTAATATATTTTAAAATGTAATTTATTCATGTGGTGGCAAAGCTGATTTTTCACATGCTCCTTCGGATTTGGTGCTCAAGAAACATTTCTTATTATCAGTGTTAAAAACAGTTTTTGTTGCTTAATGTTTTTGCATAAACAGTGATTCACTACCAATCAAAAGTTTGTGGTAAGAATAAAAAAAAATTTTATTGCAATTTATTTTTGTATAGCATGCATACATTGAATTGCTCAAAAGTTCAAGAAAAGTTTATCCAATAATGTTACAAAAAAAGATTTCTATTTCAAACTTTGTGTTCATCTAGGAATCCTTAAAAAATGTATCACTGTTTCCAAAATCACATGAGCGGTTGGTTGGCATTAACATTGCTTGTGCTCCTGTTCTCAGTGCTTGATTTTGGAGAAGAACGATGGCCTCGGCGACCCGGCCGTATTACATGGCCAGCAGCCTGCGTGCCATCCTCAACAAGAAGAACAAGAGACCAGAGGAGAAAAAGAAACGTAGAAAAAAGAAGGAGCAACCAAACAAAAGGCACTGACATGTAAAACACAGATTCTGGTTTTTATAGTAAATGGACTGATTTAAGCAATATTCAGTCATGCATGTAGATAGTTTTGTATTATTAATCTCATTAGAAACCCCAAAATATATAATACAAGAATCTTTTGTATGATCTGCAATCTTTCTGTTTATTATGCAAGTAAATATAAGTGACAGTAAGCACTACAAATGAATTGAGATGATTTCCTGTTTATGAATGTGTGGAAATGTCTCACTTTGTGTGGATTTTTGTAGATTTTAGACACATAGTCATTTTTTTAACCAATTCTTGTCTTTTATGTGACCATTGCATTTTTCGTTAGCACCCATTTGGGGTGAAACTGCCTCTTCTCTCATATTGAGAAAACAACCGGTAACATTTATTTGCTCTTCACTAAATGAATTTTTCTCAACTTTTTGTAAGTTGCTGTTTGTACTTTACAGTTTCAGCTGAAGTGCCTTATTCCAACAAGCAGTAAACAGCTCTTTAACCTCAACCACATGTTGATATGAGCCCTTTTTCTGCTGTGCAGAACTCTATTTATTCTTTCATTACTGCTCTTATTCATCCATCAACTGCTTTTTTCATCAGGCTGACTGCTCTTAGCATTAGGAGGTTACACTCCTTCAGTGTGATTTTCATTGTGTCCGTTCACACTTCATTTTAGCCCAGGAAGGACTTGAATTTATATTAATAACACCTTGATATTAATCTGTGTACAGAGTAGTGGTAGTTATTTATGTGAAACTAATTTCTGCTCATATTTTGATGCCATCAATTTGAAGTAATTCATTTATTTTAAAAAAAAAAAAATTGTTTTGCTGTGGTCTTAAGAGTGTTAAGTATTAAGAGTGTATTCTTTACCAGTTTTATGTTGTTTAAAAACACTTGAATGTGAACAGTGACAGTGAGTGCATGTTCTGGATTGTTATTCAGCTTTCATTATTCATCTAAATTGTATTTTGAGTTTAACATTTGTCTAATCATGTCATTGATATTGTAACTATTTAATTATCTACATAATTACAGTGTGGTACACATTTTTACTATTTTTGTAAACATATATTGCATAAAAACATATTTTGCAAAGCATTAATAACACTGTATGATGTAATCCCAAGTGCAAGGATAATTTCGGAAATAAAGTTATTTCATATAGACGTGACGAGTTATTTATTTTTAGTTAACACCACATGGGATATGAACAAAACACACAATAATAAATAAAAACTAGTGCGTCAAACAATTAATTGGGTCCAAAATATAAATGTTTTTGTTACATAATATATATGTGTGTATATTTACTATGTATATAAAAAAAGCACACACACACACAGTATATATTTTGAAAATATTTACATGTATATATTTATATTCATTTAATTTATACTAGATATATTAATATATATTATATAAAACAACATTTTTTCTTATATACATGCATGTGTTTTGTTGTATTTATATATACCTAATAAATATACACAGTACACGTTATAATGTGAACAAAAACGTTTACTTCGGATGCGATTAATATTTTGACAGCACTAATGAAAACATAAATTAATACATTAAATACAAAGGTATCAGTGACATAAATGTAGTTACAACAACTGGCACAACATTAACAACTGAATTGTAAACCGTTTAGCTGCTGCTGATTGGTAAATGTGTTGATTTTTGGGACAGTAACGGCTGATAGAATAGAGATGATGGTGTGTGCACTAAAAACAAACGAGAAACATAGCCATTAACAAAAGCACAAACACGAAGAGACAAATTTATGTCATCCTAACACTGGATACCTTTTCCATCAGCAGTTTTAGTAATATTAATCAAAAACCGATAATAAATGTACTTATGTCCTATTTAAAGAATTTATCTGAGTGTACTAGATTTCCTCAAACCTCACCATCAATGCAGGTGCTGTGCAGTGCTGTAAGCAGGGATGTGTGTGAATAGTGCTGCTCATACAGGGTGGACACGGACTGGAGTGAAGGCATATCTCCTGTGGGTACTGCTGAACGAGGAGGAGAAATGTGTTTCTTATGACGGGCGCGACAGTTTTGAAACCAAACCTGACCAGAAATAAATTCAAAGAAATTACTTAGACAGCATATGAGCTTTCTTCTGTTGCCACAACCATACATTTTTAGACGGCTTAATTTAGGCACTTTCGAAATTGCTAAAGAAATGTAACCTGAATGACGCGTCGGCTAAGGCCCGTCTGTTCAGCAAGCCTCTGAAGTGTCTGTGCATCGGGTTATTGTCCTGAGCAAACTGGGCCTGCATAACCTGCAAGCCACAAACATCCAAATAGTGTTCAACAGGGGGCCAGAGACATTAAGCCAGAGGGAACTCTCTAGCATGGTTTTTGATTACAAGTAGCAACAACAAAGCAGGGGATCCATTATTGCTTATACTGAACTCATTTGAATAAGACTCTGAACCCCAGATTCAGTGTGTGTGGCGTATATTGAACCACGAGAGCGATGCTTTTGTTTACCTGCAGCTGGTCTGAAGTGAAACGGGTACGTGCTCTTTTAGATGGTTTTTGGTTTATTTCACAGCCTGTATGCAACACACCTTCAGGAGAGACGTTTTTTCCTGGAATAATAAATGGTAAGGAAAAGGTGTAATTATTTATAAGACAAAACTAAGCATGCTACAAACCAGAAGACATTAAAACCAAACAACTGCTTTATTCTTCCTTTTTTTTTAATGAAACAGTTTATTGAAACTGCAGACCTCGTAATAAAGGAGCTCATAATAAAGGAGGAAAGAACAGTAATTGTTTTCATAAATATGCAGTTTAATGAAGCTAACAGTATATGGCCAAAAATGAACATGAAATTCTAAAACCTTTAAATTAGTGACATCCTTGGTAGACTTCTTACATGAAATGCTTATAAATATCAGTCAGTATCTCACAATAAGGTGTCTTAGCAAGATTATATTTAATCAGTTTATGATCAAATCTCTAGTTTTAATTATTGGGGCAAAACATAATGCAATGCAATAATTGAGAAATAACCATTCCTCAAAACATGATTTTTCTAATGCATTACATATGGATAATCAAATAAACAAATAAAATCAAATTTTTTTTTTATTTTTTTTTTTTTTTTATAATGAATCACATTTCAACATTTTTTTTTTAAGTTAGTTTAATTTTTTTGTTAATTTTGTTTGTATAATTTTATTTGTATTCAATCAGGGTGAGTAAAAGATTAAAGTAAATTATATTTGTATCATTATATTTGTATTCAATCAGGGTTACACCGAAAAGCTTCTACTTGTGTGTATTTTTTTTCTTTTTTCAGCAAAGTTTATGCAAGATCATGTTGATAATTTAGAGGCCTTAGAAATGTGATCATCAATTATGATACAGCAGGCTTTATAGAGTTAAAGCGCACCCCCTGTGCTCATGCAGGACTCTTACCTTTTTTCAGCAGCACCTTTGAGTTCGTCCAGCATGCTGTCGTAATGAACTCGACACAACAATTTTTGTCCGACCAAAGCAAACTCCTCGCCTGTGGACAGCTGCCTCTTACAAGAGAAGCACAAGAAACATGCCAGGTGGTAAACATTTCCCTTCGCCCTGCGCACCCAGTCTGTGGAGTGAACCGCTTCACCGCAGCATGAGCAGTTTGTTAGATCCTATCAAGCCATAATGGATTTAGTTAAATACATACTGAAACCATCTTGTCTGTATATGCATAATATACACCTTTCAGAAGTACCTGAAGTAATCTAGTTTGCAGAAGACCTCTCGCTCTCTAACGTAGCAGGTTGTGTGTCCACTCAGAGTGGTTTGGCACACACTGCATGAAAGGCATTGCACATGCCAGCACAAGTCATTGACCTGCACTCAACAAGACATTTTATTACAAACTGAGAATCAGCTGATGGAACTGATCATACAGCATTTCAAATTGTCAATGAAATGAATAAATATTAACTAACGTTAAAGGATCCTTCTCACCTTAAGCAGATACCGGTCTAGGATGTCCTCTCTACACCTTGTGCAAACTGCTTTGCCTTGGAAAGCATCAGATGCCATTGTTTGAGGAAGAGCAGATGGAGAAAACCGGCCATTCAGAGAGTTCTGGTGAACTCTGTAGAAACAGAAATTCTATTTGATCTGACATTTCAAAACATACAGAAAATGTTATTGGCTCCTCACAACTGTAAAACTATAGCGCACTTCTGTAAAGCACAGGAGAAACGCATTGGGTTAGGGGAAATGCGTCTTATAAATGATATTAAATGTTAAATTCTACATTTAATCCCACAAGTAACATTTTATGTACATATTAAATGTAAATTTTTAATATAAAAAAAATTAGTAACAAAAAAAATCGTATCTTTGCTACGTTTTATGAAAAAATATCGCGTTCGCGTGAGGCGGTAACCACAGCAACCGTCGCTCGTGCACTATTAGGATCTGTAGGCTATCGGTACACCGACGGAAACTCAGGTAGGCTATTGTCATTAATTAACGCTTTATTCATATCACATGTGTATCACAAAAACTGTAAAACTATTTAAAATTTAAAAAGTAGGCTATTTAAATAAAACCCGAAGAATTAAGCCAACCTAGAATATTAGTAAAAAGTCGACCGTAGATTCAACATCGTAGATCCGTAGTATATAAATATGTAGATTTACCATACAAATGTCGCTTGTAACTTCTCTGCACTTGCTGATAAAATCCTCACTGCGATCCATAGACCTGACTGTAGTGAATGAGCTTCGTGTTCCCAAATCTCGAAACATGCAGCCTTTAAATGTGCGCGCTTCATCCCGTAAACATCATCCGCTCTCCTCTTCACCATGACAACTGCAACAATTACCAAAACTACATTTACGACTTCCAGGACTCCAGTCATTGTTAAAACGTCCGACTCTTGCAGTGTATTATGTACTTGAAATCCGCATTAGGGATTCGGAAACGGTTCACATAATGCCATCACCCCAAACGTATCAATTACGCATGCCAATCAAAACCTCTGAAGAATCAGTGGAAGAAGAGAATTGATTTATTTAATAACACCAATTTAAAACCCCGCGTTTGGCAAAAACGCGCAACCAGAGCAACCCAAAGGTGAAGAGGTCTCGTTAAAACTCTTGACATTTAATTGCCGCCATTTCAAGGCGGGTCCTTTTTTCTTCTTCTGGTATAATTTAGGGGAAATCGTGGAATATTTCGCCTGAACTGTGGACGGAATAGGCTACATCACTTCGGGACAAAAAAAAAAATCAATTTATCATTATGACCAGAAAGCAGCTTTCTAGTTATTTATTTGTTCATTGTTGGTATTTCAGAATTAAACAATAGGAGTTGGCCTTAAGCCATTTCCGTGTTAATGAGCGCGTTTTGATTTTAATTGTGTGGTTTTAAAATCTGTATGGACCAGCTGACAGACATGTGCCGCACAGTCGGACGCTTTGAACATTTGTTTGAATGTTCTTACACATTATTTTAATGTTTTAAGATAAACAATAACAATAATCTATTATCATTATATTAAAATTTTATTAGTCTATCAATATTGATTTAATTTCATAGGACTATTGGTTAATACGTAGCCTATAGTTATAAGTAGGCCCTAAGTTTATGGGGTCGCTTTTTATTATTTTTAATTAACCCAATTTCAAGCAATTGTGCCTAATGGCTGATCCTAATAGGCTTATTTATACTGTAGATTATAGACTAACAATTATAGTAATAAAAACACATAAATGGCATCTATTGTTATTCTGTTTACATGAGAATTCCATTAGCTTTAGGGTGTATGACATAGGCTCTCTCTCTCTCTCTCTCTATAAATATACACACACACACAACCTTTCAAAAGTTTGGGATCATTAAGATTTTTAATCTTTTTTACCTAAGTTTCTTGAGCTCATCAAGGCTGTACTTATCTGTACTTATTTGAAAAATACAGAAAAAAAAACTTGTTATTTTGTGAAATATTAAATAACAATTTCTATTTTAATATACTTTAACATGTCACATGATCCTTTAGAAATCATTCTAATATGCTGATTTATTATCAGTGTTGGAAACAGTTGGGCTGCTTCAGGTTTTTTGGAACCTGTGATACATTTTTTCAGGATTCTTTTATATGAATATAAAATAAAAAAAAAAAAAAAAAAAAACAGCATTTATTCAAAATGGAAATCTTGTGTTACAATATACACTACCTTTCAAGAGTGTGGAGTCAGTAAATTTTTTTCTTTCTTTTTTTGAATGTAATGAATACTTTTTATTCAGCAAGGATGTGTAAAATGGATAAAAAGTGATAGTAATGACTCATATTGTTAGGAAAGATTTTTAACTTGTTCATAAAAGAATCCAGACAAAAAAATTATCAGTTTCCAAAAAAACAACACAAAAATATATATTATACACATATATTATATTATATTATTATTTTTTATTTTTATTTTTTTTGAACAATGTGCCAGTGGAAATTTTCATCGATTGCCACTCTGATGAGGGCTTCTTTAGCCCGCATGATTTGAGTTAAGGGTGTCGTGATCACTTCAGGACTGCAGGGATCTCTGTCAGGCCAATCAGAAAGCCTTGTAAAAATGCCCTATCAGGAGTGATTGCCTTCTCCACAATCACAGCACCAAATGTCCAATCTAACACTGATTGCACTTGCTGCCACCAGCAGTACACCCAAAACACCACGAAAAATCCCACTGACGCCATCTCTCTCTCTTCTCTCTCCTCTCTCTCTCTCACACACACACACGTGTCACCCACAAACACACACAAAGCATTCCTGTATGCATTTCACGCAGTACCTGCTTATGAAGGATCATTGATGTTTTGAGAGTAAGGGCAATGCAATATACAGGCTACACATTAGAATGGAGTGAAAATTATTGCTTTGCTGATATTAATAATCGTTTAGCAGCCTACAGAAAAGGGCTATAGCAAGGCTTTTGAGAAGGAGCGTTTGTTGACAAACGCAAGGCAATGGAACGCAACGAAAAGGCCTCAAGGTCAGATTTTAACACAAGATGTGACGCAAAGACCATATAAGATGAAAATAATTTTTTTTCAATAAGAACGCGTAATTTTAAGCATATAAACCATGTTGCAGTTGTAATAACAGAAAAAATGTTGGAAAATTAGGTGAAATTAAATAAGTAAGAGTAATTTACGTGTTATCCTACAATTTTAATCACACGCGCGACCAGATTGAGAAATTCATAGATGCAAACTCTTCACCTTTCAGTGACAACTCACTTTTTTGATCAAAATATGTCACCAATGAGATTTGCTTAGATCCAGTGATATATTGTATTTATTGAGGGAGCGGAGGGAGGAGGTCTTACAAGAGTACCGTACTGGGGGGCCGGTTTGCATGAACTGTTTAGTCTTAAAAAGTCAGTCATCTTTTTTTTTTTTCTTCATGTCTGGTCATAACTTTTTTAATTCAGTTATGAAAAGGTAGATTGGTCTTATTTGTATCGGAAGAGTAAGACTGATTAGCCCTTGGCAACTGGTAGTTGGTCAGACTAGTTCTAAAGACACGGTCATAGCATGATGGCTAAATTTATGCAACTGGCCCCTGGGTTGTTTCAGTTAGGTTTGCATAGTATTTTCTATATTTATGTCTAAAAAGGGTAATATTTTATGTATGTGAGGTCTGAGATGTGGGAACGGTAAAGAGAGAGAGAGCAAACACTTTGCATTTTATGTCAGCATTTGCCAACTAATCAGACAATATTCTCTTAAATAGCCTGCATAGCACTTCATCTTTTTTAACATGGGATTTTGACCAAATATATTTAATCTTGATTTTTGTAAAATGTTGCACCAAAATGTAAAAAAAAAAAAAAAAACGTTTGTGCGCTTGCTCTCCAGATGCTAAAACTGGCTATCCCTGTACACTTTTGATCAGCTGTTCCTTCATCTTGGCTGAGCTTTCAATGTTGTCACGGGAAAGGATGAAGCTGATTGGTTGGTTCTCTGTCAACTGACCCGCGGTGCGCTTGGGGCATTCTGAAAAGTTGAAATGTTTTTCTCTCGATGAGGCCGGTTGCGCCTGGAAAAAATGAGCGCGTTGAACCGCGTGCGCTTGGCAATCGTCGCTTCCAAAATGAGTGTTCCTGCCTCGCGTCTACATATGAAATTACAAACTTAAGTGCGCAAAAGCCGTGATACGTGAACGGCCCCTAAAGCTGCAGTCCGTAAGTTTTGCCTCTTTGTCGCCATCTCTGTTTGAAAACCTGCAACTGTTTGCGGAATTATCTTGCTTGTGTGGGTTGTGCTCCAGCACGGATGAATCTAATTTTTGAGGACTATGTGTGGCAGTCAGTCACTGCACTGGTGTGGATATTTAGTGTGGATTCGCAATCACAGATTTTAGCCTGCGTCTTGGAATATATGACCCAAATAAGAATTTTCACCGTATATTGTCATCTGAACAAGTAACAAGTCTGCCACTTTGTTCTGACCAACTGAGGAAAAAAGCATTACAGTAAAACGCGCTACCAGTGGTGATTAAATCTAACGATCGGTTAGCTCATATCACATCAAACTGTGCAAATTGTTATTATTGTTATACTTTATTCTCCAATTATTAATGTTAACAACATCAGAATTGCCTATGTATTAGCATGTATATTTCAATTTCTGTACAGTCTAATCTCTAATTTTCATACAATTCGAATTTCATATTAGGAAATTCTTTTTAACCCAAAAAGCAAAATATGCTCTCTTCAAACACAAATCTTGTGTAATCCCAGGCTAACGTTATCTGTAATCACATCTAAAACTGCAATATAATTTAATGTCATGCACATGTGTTTCATAAGCACATAGTCCTCTCTGGTTTACAATCCTCCATCAAAATGATAGATTTAATTATTCTAGCTGCTGTGGGAAAAGATCCTCCACCTGCAGGATCCTCACATGAGACAGCCTAGTAGCCGGGACAACTTCATGTTTACAGCATGCTCAATTTCCTGGGAAAACCTACACTTACCACTCAAATTACAAAACATTATTATAAGCCAGGGGTGGCGAACTCCGGTCCTGGAGAGCCGCAGCCCTGCAGAGTTCAGCTCCAACCCTAATTAAAACTCACCTGCTTAGAGCTTTCTAGTAACCCTTCAGACCTTGATTAGCTTGTTCAGATGTGTTTGATTAGGGTTGAAGCAAAACTCTACAGGTCTGCAGCTCTAAGACGATAGTTTTGAACACTGGCTGGTAATTTACTTGCTCAAATAAAATAAATTTAAATTTATTAACCAAATTTTAACCAAAAAAAAAAAAAAAAGTTACGGACTGCAGCTTTAAAAAAAAAATCACTTCTACATAAAGTTTTATGTATCTCACATACAACCCTACTCAGTAGGCTACGACGTGTAGGGAAATGCTTTTTATGACTCTCTGTACATAGAGTAAAACCAGCATAGCAAAAGAACATGGAAATAGAACGAACATAGGAATAAAAAGAACACCGGAAAAAAAGCTTAATGCTTTTTTACTCACTGAAAATCCCCAGTGAAAACACTAGATGGCGTGAATGTACAGCTTTAAGGCTTATTGTAACCTGACCTACAATAATAGCCACGAAATAAACCAACTTCTGTTTGGATCTAGAAAAATCTTCAAAACCATAACATTTGGAATAAGTGATATGTTAGACAATACATGACATGATGATTTCCCCCCCACTATTCAACTTTAATATTTCAATCTAATAAGCCCTGTATTTTTATTTACATCAATGATATGTAAAAAATAGACTATAAGATTTATTAATATTAGTACAATATAGCATTTAAATAAAACACAAGAATGCCGAGTCTTATGGACATCGTCACGTGATTCACCATGGCAACGCTGGCTGTCATCAGTTCCGCGCCAGGAAAGGTGTTGAGTATTCAGAGCTGGGCAGACAGATGCACGCATAGTTTTATTGTCCTCTGGATAAAAGAAAGCTCTCTTATTATCGCTTGATTCATATCAAAGATCACTGCGCACCGGCAAAATGAGTCATCTAAACCCAGGGTGAGTAACTAAGCTAGACCAAGTTGCAGTGCTGACTATAATGTAGGTGTAAAAATGTTCTCTAACTATACTGTCCTGTCTTAGACATAATCAGTATGCATAATAATTATGAGTTTTCAGCTTTTATTTTTATGACATGAAACTATGACCAAAAAGCTATTGTTACTGTGGAGATGAAACAACAGAAAGAGATCAACCACTGACTTGTTTATTGTATACCAAGGGCATGTTGTTTATTTGTTTAACATGCCTCCAATCTCTAGCGGTCATATTAATTATGTCTTAATTGATAATTAAGACAAAAATGAATTACATTTAGCCTAAGTGTAATATGAATGAATCCATATGTTTAGACTGTCTTTCAGAGGAATTATGTTTTATTTCTGAACAATTTTAGACAGAGACATGAATTCATAGGGGGGCCATGGGTTAAGTGTGCTATCCATCCACACACTCAGTTCCAATAGAAACCAGACACTGGTAATGGTATCTACTTGGCCTGTGGATTGCTGTACAGGTTGTGCTGTCTTCTTTACAAACGCTGAGGGAAATCAAATCTGTATCGGAAAAAAAAGCCAGGCAGACAAACAGTCAAGCATTTCCAAGACTACACTTGACACAGATGTAGTGTTCACCTCAAGCTGAAATCCTTGGCACTGGTAGCCTTGAGGATCACTGAATCATTCCATCAGTCTGGTCAGGCCTGTCTTTACATTACAAGTCCATCATGCCTGTATAAATGTTACAATGTGCCTGACAGCAGGCCGGTTTCCACTGGGATTGACAAAAAACTGTTTAGATTAAATTCAAATAGTGTAACATCTTAACAGTATCAAAGTTCAGGAATACAGTGTTGTTAATGTTTTTCTCCATGTAGTCTTATTTCAGCTTACAATAGCTTATCTGACAAACATCTGGCTGGGTACTTCAACAATGCAAGAATACGAAGACATCTTCAGAAAGTTGGGCTGGTATGTGCACATTTAACATAGTCAATCTAGAAAATTATGTTATGATTATTCATTGAAATTAACCAAGAGTTTAGATCGTTCGAAAAAGTTTAAATATTTACAAACTAACATACGTTGAGCTTGAGTTATAGAATGGAATAAGTATTCACATAATGATCACTTTAGGTAACCTGTCAAAAGATGAAAGGAAAAGCACTTTATTTTATACAAGATCAGATGCATCAGTCATGAAATGCAGGTGCATGTGCTTCAGATCTCTCGGAGCGGCCGGATTGTTCCTGATAAGGAGTACAAGCACAAGCTGATCCAGCGAGGGCATCAGAGACATGTGAGGGAGTGTCTAGCTCAGGCCATCTTTCACAAGGTGCTAGACATGGAGGTGAGAGCATTATACAGTCCACAGGTGCTTTATCAGACACTATTATCCTTGGCCATTGTGTAGTGTCAAAAAGTAAGAGTACTGATGTCAGCTATTCTGCTCACATAATCAGATTTGTACAGTGTAAAGACAGTATTTATGAAACCTTTACACAAATACAGTTCGTTTAAATGGAGCACAAATAGTCATTTTTATCTAGACGTCTCATAAAATCATAAAATGTATGAAATCCTGTACGGGTAAAGCAAAAAAAAAAAAAAAATGTTTTTCCATATATTTTCTATAAGAGTAATTCACTTTTCCGCTGTTTATTTCAGCGCCTTCATCAAACTGAGATCAAGAGAAAACTTGAGGAATTTGCACGGAGGGAACGAATCCACAAAATGAAGGTTTTGTATCTCTTTTTACAGAACTCCTTTCAGACTCAAAGTGGCCTTGGTGACATGATAATAAAGTTCATTTTTTGATACAGCTTTTTGCATTTTATGTTAGGCTGAGCGCACCAAGAGATATGAGGATGAACCAGTGCTAAAGCTGTCACCTCGGCCACCCACAAGGCCAAAGATCTCACACGCACAGCATTCTGGGCCGCAGGGAGAGCATTCCGAGTCAAACAGAATCTGTGAGTGGCCTATTTGAGTGTATAATGGGTAAAATAGCTTTAAATTCTACTTAAAATTAGTTTTTACTGGTTACTTAAATTAAAGTTTTGTAATTAATGCAATTAGAATTTTAGTGTTAATTTATCTATTTCAACAATACCTTTATTTACTGGAGGTTTGTATTTACTGCATAATAAAAAGGTTAGTGTATATATATAACTCCTTTTCTATAATGCACAAGTGTTACATTAGTAGGACATGTCACAAACAGGTATATTCAGGTATTATATCTCAAATTTGGTAAGGTAGTTATTCTCATACTCCTGTAGCCGAGTTCCTCCAGGCCAAACACAGCTCCAGGGAAGATGCAGAGGCCTGTTCGACTTAAGCCCCTAAACAGTAAAAGTGCCACGGGCTCTCTGAAAAGAACGTCCCCTCGACAGAGACCCCGGGACCGGGACTCCTCCAATGACACAGATCAGCCCCTCAGTTATACGGTGAGACCCTCTTGAGATGCTAATACATGTTCACTTACAAAGCCCCTTATCACGGGTCACTTACAAAGCTCAAATCACACTCAAACATCTAATATTACTCATTGACATACTGCCCTGCTGAAGTATTGAAGAATCAAAAGATTTTTATATTACTATTATAAATAAAATTATAAATATTGCTCATAAAATTCTTATAAAACCAAATTATCAAAGATATGATACAAATGATTTTTATAATTGCATTTTTTATTAATCAAAAGTCTTTTTAATTAATTTGACTGTAAGTCAACAGTTGGTTCTCAATTAGTTTGTTTTATTTCTTATACGGATTTTAAAGAAAAATAAAGTTTTATAAGAACTGGTCTCCAGAGCTATAAACTAGCAACCTTAGAGCATTGTTATTTTTACTATCATTAAGATACTATTATATTTTTTATTAATATTTTGAATCAGTATATATATATATGTTTATTTATTTATATATTCTTATATTTTAGTTAATGTTTATTTCAAGTAACAAACATTTTTTTATGATTTTAAGTGTAGTTACGTTTTAGTGAACAGTAATAACTCTATAATGACTAAAATTTCTGTCTCTCTGGGTTGTTTTATAGCTGGACAGAGATGCTGTGAAACAGTTGACCACAACAGGCTTCTCTAGCACTGTCTCGCCCTACCGTCTTCTGTCATTAACAGTTATGTGACCCCTGTGCCGCCCCCTCACAAAGAAAAAAGAAAGAGAGCCGAGAATGAACGGCACACTCAGGGGTCGAAAGTTAAGACCCACTACTGCACCAACAGTTGCTACAGAGGTCAGTATATATTGAAGTTATTTACATTAAAATAAACCTTCACTTACAAATATTCTATTATACGCTTATGCTATTCCTCCATCTACAGCCGTCTTCTCTCCAGAGGACATCAGCCCAGAGTAAAGTATTAGTAAGCATGGTGTACTTTGGAAAGAGTGTTCACCTGTCTCATGATCTGATGGACCTCAGGGATGAAGTGAAGGTCTTCCAGCAGCACTGTGGAGGAGAGAACCTGTGTGTCTACAAAGGGAAGCTGAGAGAAGAAGGTCAGTGTAGGTCTCTGTACATCTGGGCTTTGTAATTCATATTTTAAGGACACCATGAATTGTGTTACACTATTGATCTGGGGGCTTTTTGATAATAAGTGGTTCTTACCTGGTAGTGTCGCATATATTAGAATATATTATGCATATATTATGTGATTCTCATCTTTGGTTATAAGACACAATCATCAAAGGCAAATGAAAATGAACTTTCTTTGCGTACACTTACTTGTAGAAGTGTTCCAGTTTGTGTCAAGATGCCACCAGGGATTTCCCTTCAGTCTTACGTTCTTCCTGAATGGCCTGCAAGTGGATCGGCTCAGCTCCTGCTGTGAGTTCAAACACAGGAAAGGTGCTCGGCTCGGGGGCAGACATGGACACTTTGGATTTTGCGGTGTGGAAGGAGCCTCTCCATGCTACAAGTAATGAAAATTTATTTCAATATATATCAATTTCAATTATATATGTACATACTACCTTTCAAAATTTGGGGTCAGTAAGTCTTTTTTTTAATAATTCTGCACTTTTATTCAGCAAAGATGCATTATATTGATCAAAGGTGAAAGTAAATACATTTATAACAATAATAAGTTGTAAAAAAGTGTATTCCCAAAAATATTAAGAAGCACAAAAAGCATATCAGAATGATTTCTGAAGGATCATGAGACACTGGAATAATTGCTGCTGAAAATTCAGCTTTATCACAGGAATAAAATGTATTTTAAAATATATAAAAAAAAATAAAACAGTTATTTTAAATTGTAATAATATTTCACAAATATTACTGTGTTTTTGACCAAATATAGCCTTGTTGAGGATAACTTTAACAAAATCTTACCGAGCACCAAACTACCTACTTATCATTATTATCTTTGGTTATTGAAAAAAACACTAATCAAGATGCATTGTGGTTTTTTACGTTGTCATTCTTCAGGTGTATTATTGCTATGGGGCTTGGACAAAAAACCCACCCCTCCTCAAAAAAGAGTGAAAGAGGAGCTGCCAACCTCTAAATCCTCTTATGCTAAGGAGGCCACAGAAGTAAATGAAGATATAGAAACACATTCCAATGCAGAGCCTGACAAGCCTCAGGAAATGGAGACAGAATCTAATGGAGAAACAACACGACAGAAAAAGACCAAAGACGGTACAACTCTATGAGTTTGCTGATTTTAAAAACACTATCTTTTAATTGATGCCTCTGCAGGTCTATTGTACTAAGCATGGTCTCATCTATTGAGTTAGTAGTAGAAGAGCAGTAGAGCATGACTCTAGCAAACCAAGGCCATGGGTTTGAATCCCATAGAACACATATACTGATAAAATGTATTTGTTAAATACACAAAAGTTATTTTAATGCATCTATAAATTAACATTTATCTTGTGCTCTCATATAGAGTATGAGGAGGACTTTGAGGCAGATGATGAAGGGCCAGTTGAAGATGGTGATGAAGTAGAGGAAAATCCATCACATACTGCTAATGAAGGAGAAAAAGAAACTGAGACCAGGGATGAAAATGACATAAATGAAGAGAAAAGCAACTCTGACAGTGATGTTGCCAGTATGTCTAGTATGTATTACTTTATGGTCACACTATTCAGCAAACAATTGTTCAAACATGTAAAATTAACCATCTGTGTTCTTAAACACCTACTACTCACCGATTATTTGTCTTCTTCCTTCAGAGGTTAAAAGGTCATCATCTGTCTCATCGGGTCGAACGTCCCAGTTGTCCAGCAGTGACAATGACAATAGTGAAAGAGAAATTGTGGAGGACACCAAAGAAGTCATCACTGCTGATGTTCCAGAGGAGAGCATACATGCAGAGGAAGTTATCACAACAGCTGAGGCCAAGCTAGAGGAGACAGAGGGCACACAGTCCAGCGATGTTACATTGCCTCAAGCTGCTGCGGAAGACTCTGGGACACAGGATAGTCCAGGGGATGGCATGGAGAAGAGCGACCTGGAAATGTCAGAAGACACAGACAAGAAAGACGGAACTGAAGGTGAGCAATCTGGGGAGGATGCCAAACCTGAAGATAAGCCACAAGAAAATGAGCGGAGAGAGAGGTGAGTGTCTGCATGAAAACAGTGCTGTGTGTCTGTCATGATCTTTTGTGTTTATTCATGATAGCTTTTACAACATCAGAACTGGAGGGTCTGTTTTATGCTATTTACAAATAAACTAGCTGGGATTGCTGCGAGATAAACAAAGTGTTTAGTTACTTCACACTGCATTTTTAATTAAAGCTGAAGTGTCATTTGTTGGATGTTGAAATACTTTCTCCTATCCCAACTTAATATGCAGAGACATCTGTTTTAACATTTTTGTTTATTGTCACTACAGGCATAAAAATTACACATTTCAGCTTTAACCTATGAGCATCTTTTATGAAAAACTTTACTTCCTTTCACCTGAGGAGAGGATAATGACATGTACATGACCTCACTAATTACTCGAGTTCTGATTGTGTTAAAAGCAGTACATATGTAACATAATTCTCTGTGTAATTGTCAAGACCACTGAGAGCCCAGTTTGTTAAACTCTATGTGGTCTTGCAAACAGCATTGTATTGATTGGTTTGTGTCATCAAATGTGTTTTTGATAGCATGTTATGTGTGTTTCCATAAGCATACTGCTCTGTATAAACTGATCTTTCTTGACTTTCACAATTCATCAAGAATGTTTGGACTTATTTTTGAGCTACTTATATTTTATAATATGACAAGTGCACTGCAAAGCAATCTATAAACAATCTATATATTATGCATTACCTGTTAGCTCTTGTGGATTTGTTTAAATGATGGGAATACAGAGCAGTGTTTTCTATTTGTGATTTTGTGTTAAGTTTTTGATTTCAGTGTGTGTGTATCAAATGTGCATCAACCATTTTTGATTTGTTTTCTGTCACACATGATTTTGCTTAATTGGTACACTTCAAGTGTTGTGTAAAATCCATGTGTATTCTCATCAGAGAGGGTTATGGATCCTTTTTGGGCACCCGTCCTTCGTGAAAGCTTTTAAGTGATTGTTCACTGCATGCTGTGTTCTCAATCAAAGTGTTTGCTGTGTTTGTGGTAATAAACTTTTCATTTACACTATTATTTTTGTTTCATTGCTTCTATGTTTCATTTCTAAATATGTTTAACATGATTGACTAAATGTTATTAATGTAGTTAATTCACAAGGTAACATTAACATTTTGTTATGGATTTCATATGTCTGTCTCATTCCCCGTGACTATAAACAGCCAAGTCAATGCAGGAGAAGTTGGCTGAGACCATTTTGAAGGAATCTCAATGTAGTTCAGAGCCGTTCAGTGATACAAGCACAGAGGAAGATGAAGGGGCCTCAGTAAAGACCCAACAGGATGGCCAAGGTAAAAAAAAAAAAAAAAATCGTCTTTTAATTAACACAGTTATTTATTTCCAAAATAGCACTAGTAAAGATAATTTGTATTCTGTAGTACACAAACAAAATATTGACAGTTTTGTGTTTGTAAATATGTATAAATCTGAAATGGTTTAATTATAAATGCTCACTTTTACAGGAACCGAAATGGCTGAAATCACTTCGCCACAACCATCAAATACACGTGATGACATTCTGGATGAAAGTGAAGCCAACACACATGAAGCTGTGTGTGAGGAAAGGGCGCATGATGATATTGAGAAGTGTCAGCCTACCGAAGAGACATATGAACAGGAACCTAATTTCCACACAGAAGAAGAAGTACAAGAAATAGATGAGACTCAGGAGGGAGCAGCAAAAAAGTTTAGACAGGGCGAAAGAACAAAGTGACGAGTACAAACGACGGCTGAACAACAAGATAAAAGAGAGGGAAGTAAAAAAACTGAAACTGAGGGGGCAGAGGAAAGAAAGTTATGGATGGGGATAATACAAATGCAGAGGTTAATACGGAGTCTAAAAAAGACAAAGTATCATTAGTACAAGAACCAGAAACACTTGCTGAAATGCTGGACACTGGAAATACAGACACTGAGGTTTCAGAGATGGAGGGAGAGGGTTCGGCATCTCAGACAGAGAATGGTACAGAAACAGGTGCAGGTGACACTGAGTGGCAGCGAGATGCTGATGACGTAGATCAGAACATAGAGAGGAGGAGCGATGGACAGACAGACAGAGATGAAAGAGAAGACCTAACAGATGAGGCTGGGGTTGATAGGTCAACCGGGGAAATGGTACAGGAGACAGATGACAAGGTTGATGATGGTAAGGTGGAAGATGGAGAAAAATCTAGTGAAAATAAGGCAACGGAAGAAGCTGCAGAAAAGCTAGAGGTTCAGGATAGAAGGGAAAGTCTGGGAAAAGAGGAGACAGAGAAACCTGGGGATGAAGAGACCCAGGATGGTGAGAAAGAAAATGAGTTTGGGGGTGGCAATAATTTAAATGCAGAAAAGAAAGAAAATGAGGACAGTACAGAAACAGAAAAAGATGAAAATGGTGTAAATGATGAAGCTAAAGGAGGTGAAGCTAAAGAACTGTCTAGTGAGGCTAGGAATACACAAAATGAGTCAGAGGATGTTCAGGATGTGAGGACACAGGGTAATGAAAAAGAGGAGGATGCCCTGAATGATGAAAAGGTTAGAAACGAACTTAGTGTTGAGGCAGAGGAAGAAAGGCAAGAGAAACCAAAGAGTGAGGATGATAATGGAGGAGAAACCGAAAAAGTGAAAGACAAAACAATGGAAGATGGGGCTCAGAAAGAGGGAGAAGAAGCAGAGATGGAGGACAAGAAGATAGATGAGATGGCAGAGGGAGCAGATGGAAATTGTGTAGAGAATGTGCTAGAAACAAGTGAAAAGTTGGTAGAAGAGCCAAAGAAAGAGGTGACAGATATGAACAAAATTAGTGAGAATAAATTAGAAGAGGATGGAAAAGAAGAGGCGGTTTCTGATGAAAATACAGCCCAAAAACTAGAGGTCAACTTTGAGGACCAAAATGAGGAATCTATTTCACAGGAAGAACAAAATGAAATAGGTTCAAGGGGGGCACCCGATGATGACACAGAGGTCAGTACCAGTACCAAGGGAGAAGTGGATGAACCTGCTGGGGTGAATAATGACCTGCTAGATAGTAACACAGATGCTGAAAATGGAGAGAGACAAGACGTCAGTCTTGAGGAGGCTGAGAAGGTAGAAGAATATCTCCAAGAGGAAATGCAAGGTAAATCAGAGGGTGAGACAACTGGTGATAGAGCTCAAGAAGTTATAGATGATAATAAAAAGCCAGAAACTGATAAAGATGTGAAAGAAGAAGAAAAACACGATGACGACGAGCAAGAGATTGCAAATAAGTCAGATGCTGAACTTGTTCCCTCGGAAAGGGAGTCTCAATTGGGTAATGAACATGAGGACCAGGCCGGTGACAATCAAAAAGCAGACAAAGAAGAGGCTGATAAAGAATCAGAGACATCTGCAACAACGTTCATAGAAAACGTAACCTCTCAGATAACCCAGGAGACAACCAATAAGGATACAGAAAATGACATTGTCTCGGCAGATGCCAAAGCACAAGAACCAAATGAGTCAGAACTGAAAAGTACTGACAATGAACTGAGAAGTAGAGATGCTCCTAAAGTAATGGATGGAGATCCAGTGGAACCTTTGGAGAGTAAAAAGTGAATTCTGTAAAATACTGATGGTGGTTCATCTGTTACCCATTCACTGAAATCACAGCCTGTGGAGAAAGACAAAGATCCAGTTCTGAGCATCGATTCAGAAGATCTGGCCATTCATTCATCAGCTTTAACTAAATCAGTTGGGGTGGATTTAGTAAGTAACTGGATTAGCATACACCAAGAATCAAGGTATTTTCAGACATTTATCGAGCCGCTTGATGAAGAGAGTCTCATCTCTGAAGAAACTGAGGAGAGGCTAAATGGTGAAGTATTAAAAGCTACAGACACACCAACAAGTACTGATATTGAGGGCCTTGATGAAACACTCAATAGTAGAGATGAAACTGCAACTCCTGCAAGGAAAAATCTCAGTGAGAACACAGAGTCTGTAGTTGAAAGCTTGAAAACAGAGACCAAAGCTGAGGCCATAGAAGCAGATGCTCACAGTAATCACTCCAAAGACAGCATACATACCTCAACCAAAGATGAAAGAGTCCAGGAGGCTGGAGATACTAAAGGTTCTTTGGTCACTACTAGGTCAAGACAGAGTAATTATGAACAGACCAATCAAAAAGACATTGCTGGACAGGAAACATCAATATCAGATGATACCATAAACCTAGGGACAACAGCAACATCTGAAGACATTCAAGAGCGAGCACCATCTGAAACTGATCATCAGAATGTACCAACAAATGTCGACCTGAATGGAAAAGAATATGAAAGCAGTAATCAACAAAACATGACTGATGAAACCATGCATTTATCCCAAACAGAGGAAGCAAGTAAAAAAGAGACCCTGGAGAGTTTAGAAACAATTGCAACCTGAACATGTATCTCAACCGAGTGTATCGAGCCTCAGAGTCCAACAATCACAGTAATTACAGACCTCACAATCATCAATAAATCGGAAAACGGAAGCCAAGATGACACTGCAAGTGTAGACTTCCATTCCAGACAGTCGGATGGAAACAGTAGAACGAAAGTAATCGATGGTCATTTAAAACAGACTCTCAGCAGCAGAGACACATTAAGCACTTTCTCATTGGACGACGCAAGGTTTTTTGGGCCCGCAGGATATCCAAGATTAACGACTGCTCACACTGAGAACAGTTATTAGAGCAATAGTAAATCCTTAAGCTAACCCAGGGGTCTCCAATCCTTCTCCTGTTCCACCGAGTTTAGGTTCAGCCCCAATTAAACATATCAGAACAAGTTAATCAGGGTCTTCAGGATTACTAGAGTTTCCAGACAGTTGTGTTGGGGCAGATTGAACTGAACTCTGCAAGACATTGGCCTTCCAGGAGCAGGATTAGACCCATATTAATGGGTTTAAAATAGTGGCACTTACTTTTCCTTATCAGAGACCCATAGTGAGTCCTGTGTGCTTGGTAGTGAAGCTATCAACAGCCCACTGAAAATAGACACCGTAGGACTCGCACAGCACAAATAATTTAATTATTCATGATGCGGAGCCCTCCAGTTGGTCAGGCTGCACTAGCAGTATACCGACATACTTCAGAACTTAACTAAGAGAATTGAACTAAAACATCAATGCTTGCACTTTCCTCTGTGTTCCTGATTAGTATAGTATTAGAAGAATGACATGAACACCTTGCTGATTTTTGGCACTAGTTTAATGATGTTCTTATGATTTTACACTGGATTAGTTCACATACATTGCTATGATACCGTCTTTGTTTCTTGTCATATACTTGAGATGTTTCGATCCCACAAGCAAGGCCAAATTGCTCTAACAGTGCCTGTGTTGTTAGGTGATGTCAGTCATGATCTTGTCAAGTTCCTGTTTCTCTCTGGCTTATGCTCAAAAAAGCTGTTTGCTTTTGAAATTAGAATAAAATACTGAAAATACACTTATTTGTCCTGCTCTACCAGATACTTAATCGACACTGAAACACCAAACACAATTAAAAACCAATAAAAACAATAAAAATAAAAGTTTTGACTTTGAAATCAAAACTTTGAGATAATAGTATGTATAATGAAAATGTATATAACTGTATAATAAGTATGTTGAAATCTTCATTCTTATACAGAAGTACACACAATGACTGAAGTGTCAATGATTGAGTGTTATGTGTCCCTTAGACTAAATATGGTGCGTTCAACATAATAATTACAAGTTGACAATTCTGATATCCTACTCTTGAGCTGTTCACGCTCTCTGACCTCTGAATTATTAGTTTCTTTAATAACACTCTTATTTGCCAAATGACTCATTGTGAGGTTTTGATTCATGTTTGTCGTGCCATTTTGGTTGAAAGAAGTAGGAGCTCTTTGAACATTATGACTTTGACAGCAATGTAAATAGTGGTTTTTAAAAGTCGAAAACTCATAATTATGGTAATCAGACATGTCATGTTTGCGTGTGATGTTCTTCAGAGAGTTGCTGCTTCTAGTTGCTGTCCTCAAAACTTCCATTGCTGCTGCATGAATGGAAAAGCATGGTGCTCATGGGATCTGACACATGTCCTGCGGGAACAGCACAGAACACAGTGACTGACACGCACTCTAATACAACCACCCACTTGTTGCACCATATGCTGACACGCACAATGCTCTCATCTTTGTGAAAATGTCATGTTAACTTCAAAAACATGATTGTTGCCATACTGTGAATTAAAAATATGTGAATTAAAATGAAAAACAATGTTGCCCCCCATTAAGCTGTTACATAAACAGATGAATCACACGATAGTCATTGATAGTCATTTCCAGTTGGACACGAACCGTTTCGGTCAGTGGGTGGGAACTGCATGTTACTCCTCAGCTTATCCAGGGACAAGCCCTGTGAAGACCTTCGACCAGAGCTGTCAAAATAAAAGAAAGGATTGAATCAACAATGCGATTAGTGTTGGTTTACACTATAGACCACAGAACAAGCACGATTCTTCTGCGATATGAAATTTTAATGATGCTAAATAGGATACACTTCTGTTGCTTTGTTGTTGTCATATCAGCTCAATGAGGCCTTGCAGGGTTTGTCCTGCTCAGATGATCCTCTATTGAATTTGTTTTCGATTTAGTTATTCACAGTGTCACTTTAGCCTGATTTATTGCTCACACCACCAAACTGCGTACATCGCTAGATCTGGTTACATAAAACATCACATTGCAAAGATTATGACTAAAATAGGCTCCAAAGTAGGAGTGCCTTCTAGGAATTTCTCAGTTGGCGGTTTTGTTGACAGTTGCCTGGTTCCTCCAAAACACACATGTATTCATCACCACCCATAAAGAATTGAGAGGTGACCACCAGCAAAGGTTCTCAGTGTGAATGTCGTGCAAGTTTCATTGCAGTTGCTTTCTTTTGTTTTCATGCCTTGGTTTCCAAGCAACAGCACTTCGGACTGTACAGAAGTGTTGTGGTTGGACTGCATGGCAATGAGTGACCAAACAAAAGAGCAAGGTGACCTGACTCCTCCATTAATGTATGGGTATGACGCAACGGCCTCTATTTAAATTCATATTTGTTTTCTCGCTAATGTAATTCGGCGATAATTTGGTGGGAGGCTTTTCCTAGCAAATACAACTCAGTTTGCGAAATCATAGTCTCATTCTTGGATAGTATGTAAGTTTGTGATAGAATTGTGTACTCTTGCTCTTACTCTTTACTCTTACTCAAAACGCAAGCGAAGGGCACCTACGTGACTTCGTCCAGGACTACCACGTGCTACCAGGCAGTCAGTGGAGGATGAGGGCGAAAGAGAACCACTGCTGTTACTGGAGGCTGGAGACATTAGCTGAACACACATAGAAATATGAATAAGTACTGGACAAACAGAATAACAATGTAAAGTAGATATGTGCACGTATGCTACCTCCAAATTACACAGGCATTCCCCTAGTTTGGCTACCACTTCTGAAAACTGTCAGAGAGAGTAAAAAATATGGGATTTTCATCAGAGAGGCATGGTTGAAGTACAGGAAATAACTTCTGGCTATCCAATCAGCTGCTGCTCTGAAGAGGACTCGCTGATCACTGCCTAAGCATCATTCAGAGTGAAGGACTTCAAAAGACCAGACACAGTACTTCATCAGAGAAAAGAGACACAAAAAACCACACATGAATTACAAAGACCATATATGCACCACCGATGAAATTATTGGGTTTAAAAAAAAAAAAAAACCTATTAAGCAAGCATGTATTAAAAGGGAATTCTGCAATGAATTGCTTTGTATAAAGAATCCTACGTTGTTTATGTACTTAAAGGTTTCCATAAATATATTAGGCAGCACAAATGTTTTCAACTTTTTATAATAGTAAGAAATGTTTCTTGAGCAGCAAATCTACATATCAGAATGATTTCTAAGGGTTAATTGTGACACTGAAGACTGAAGTAAGGACTGCTGAAAATTACAGGAATATTATTTAAATAGAAAAGTCATGTATTAAAATATAAAGCAGTTATTTAAAACTGAATCTTGTTCATCTCTGTAAGCGACACTAAATGAAAGCACCGTACAAGCTGTTAGCATCCTGGCTCTTTTAAAGTGTTGCTCAGCAAAAACTCCGTGCTCTAGAGAATAGTGTCAAGCTGCACTTGGTACCAGGGCACATTCCTAACAAGCACGCTTGACACAGTTTCAGCCCCACACCTGAGGGACCAGCACTGAGACCATTGCAAAGACGCTGTATATAAGACATAACACCTGGCACAGGTTTGTTGTAGATAGACACGGTAGGCTAGCAACTGGATGCTCAACAAGAGAAATAGAAATACAACTTGCCCTGAGCTACAGAGATTCTGGGTAATCTAAGAGTGGTTTATCTCATCTCTTTACCTAGAAACCAAACAACTATAATGTTAGTATTTAAACTGTGGAAAAGCAGCTACTCTAATTTCATATTGATTTTGAAAAAAAAAAAATAGTTTACATTCATTTAAAGTAAGTGTGAGTATCTCTTGATAAACCTACTTCTTTTCTGAGCATGTTTTGGGCTGGATGTGGGTCACTCACCTCTGGACAGACATTCCAGCCTCTCAGCAGCAGCATTTAATTGAAATATATATTTTCATCTGTTTCAATACTTTATACTTTTAAAGGAATAGTTCACCCAGAAAATGAAAATGTACTTGTTGTTTGTTCATCAGAACAGGTTTGGAGAATTTTAGCATTACATCACTAGCATACCAGTAGATCCTCTGCAGTGAATGGGTGCCGTCAGAATGAGAGTCCAAACAGCTGATAAAAATATCATAATAATCCACATCACTCAAGTCCATCAATTAACATCTTATGAAGTGAAAAGCTGCATGTGTGTAATAAACAAATCCCTTATTAAAGCAATTTAAAATTTAAAACAGTCGCTTCTGGCCAAAATACAACTCCATATTCTAAAGTAACACTTCCCCCAGTGAAAGAAATGGGTTTCAAGTTAAAAAAACATCTTAATGCTAAATTTGTTTATTATGAACACAGCTTTTAGATTCACAAGAAGTTAATTGGACTGGATTCATGTGGATTATTTTGGACTGTTTGTTTCTGACGGCACCCATTCACTGCAGAGGATCCACTGGTGAGCAAGTAATGCAATATTTCTCCAAATCTATTTGAATCACAAAACAACCCCATTTATATCTTGGATGGCCTGAGGGTAAATTTTCATGTTTAGTATTTTATAATTAATATTTTGCTAATCAGCTTGAAAATAAAGATGAAAAACCCATAAAAAGTTCCAAATACAGAGAAAATGAAACCATATAACCCAGTCTAAAGGGCATTAAGGGGCAGTATTCGGTATCACAGTGCTTGTGCCGGGTTTGAGATGTGTGAATGGGAATCTCCCCTGTGAGCAGCTCCCACAGGCAGAGAGCATAGCTGAACATGTCCGCTTTCACCGTGTAGCGTGTACACTGGGTAAACACCTCTGGGGCCATCCAACACAGGTTCTGCAGAGCATAATAAGAGCAAAATGACGAACACAAAACAATGTGTGACTTACAAAATGCCCCCTAACCCCAAAGGACAGGCACACATACCCCCCAAAGACACACTGACGTACTTAACATGACGTACAAGAGAGCCAAAACCGCAATGTAGGCAGTACTAAATCAGCTTGCATGTGCTGAAAGAGATTATTAATGCATTACCTTTTTAAGGTGATAATTAATAGACAGAATTAATCAAGAACACAGAATGCATGTACCCCAGGTTGTTTAGTCATGTTATCCTCATCCACAGACAACAGGAAGCGAGACTCTGCAGAACAAAAAAGAAGTATTTTCATTACATAAATTGTGGAGATCAAAAGTGCCTTTTTCTAATTTAATGCATTTTTTTTTTCATTTGAAATTATATTATCAGTATCTGAAACATGAATTCATGTCTTAGTATTTTTGTTTGTCCTACTTTTGACGTTATGATCACAGCACCGAAGCTATTGGATTGAACATCAGGACAAACATTTTTTTAATTATCCAAAGAAACATCTTGAAGCCGGACAACCTGACCATTTGCACATAAGAAATTCAGATGGTTAAGATTTCTGATTAGGTGACTGAGGAAAATCGTCACAATTTCTTCCTCATTGTGTTTTTTAAAATCCTACAGCTTTCCGGTTCTTTGGTCCCAACGAGTAATGTGAGGTTGGATTCAAGATTTTTAACTTGAACTAACTGTGTTTTGCTCTAAAGACTATAATAAAGCAGACTGAGGTAAGACTTAGTTCAAAGTGCAATGCTAAAAGCATCCAAAAAACAGCCACCACAGCATGTCCATTCTTCATAAAGTTAGAAATAATGACTGAAAAAAGATATCATGGGATGAAAAAGGAAGTGTGAAAACCAAAGAGCTCAGAAGGCCACATTTCATCCTGATGCCTACCATGTAATAGGACGGTTTACAACAAATGGACAGAGAAAAACAACCCTGCTTATCGATATGAAGCATGTGAATGATGATGAGGATGATGATGCTGAGGGATGGATGATGATGGTGACTAACCTGTTGAGGTATCTTAGGGAATTGATGGGTGGGTCTGATTTGTGCAGCTTAATCCATGCCTTGGCTACATCAATGGCAATGATGAGCTTGGACTGCAGATGATGATTCGGGATTGTAAAGGACATAAAGTGAACACCTCCTCATCACCGATGATCAATACACAAACCAATCATTGCCAACTCAAAAAGATCAATGAGATGATGAGCACATTAAACTGAATATGGAGCACTAAGTCGAAATCAGAAGCTTAGTGGCGAATGGATGCAAGCGTCCTAAAAACAGAATCCTAGATATGCTTCCGATTTCTTTCTCTTATAGTTACGTTCTAGTCAGGACTTTCAGTCTAGTCCAAACTTTTTTGGAACTGGGCCTATCATGGGACCTTAACGTTGAGTGCCACCAATTAGTAAAAGTGTGCTGTTTACTTGTGGAAATGGGAATGCAACCACTAACAACCCACTTTGCATAAAACATTGCCAATTCAACCCCCCACCCCACCCCCACCCCCAACACTCTCACAATCAAACACTCTCAAGCAACACCCTAGAGCTTCATTATATATACATAATGTTTGTTATAAATTATACAATATACATTATACTTAAAAGTTTGGGGTCGGTAACGCAATGCAAATCTGTTACTCATCTCCAAGTCCAATGATCCTTCAGAAATTCATTATAATATGCTAGTTTCGGTGCCAAGAAACATTTCTTATATTATCGATGTTGAACAACGTGCTGCTTAATATTTTTGAGGAAAAAACATACATTTTTTAAGACTGATGAATCAGCAGCATTTATTTGAAAATAGGAATCTTTTGTAATATTATCATAAATGAAAAAATGCTTACCTTCTCTTGAACAGTATGTAAAACCATAACAATATAGTATATTTAAAATCACCTGATCGTGTTACAATGAGAAACAGTGAGAATACGGCCACATATTGGGTTACAATGGCAAACTGACTGGGGGTCGTCCAAAAAGGCTCCCACAATATGGGTCACACAGGGGTGGGTGAGTACAACACAGAATGGACACCTCCCAACAGACCATACGTGTATCTGACTGTTGAGCCAGTATGTATTTGGCCGGCGGTACCTGTGGAAAAGGTTTAGGGCAGATCCTTTGTATAATATGACGCGGACAATAAGGAAAATATAGTAAAAAGCTCTTACAGTTTAACTGAAACGATCTTATTGCGGCGGACACCTTCTTTTGTAGACCTTTCCAAAAGGAGCCTATAGGTTGCAGGGTTTTTTGAGTGGATTAGGTTTTACGGCGGGAAAAAATGACTAAGAGTTAGCATTGAATTTGACATATCTGATCCACTAATCTCCTTAAAACTAAAGTTCAGAAAGTTGATGAAGGTTGGAAATTTGATGGAAGACTTGCTCTCAGGAGAAGCACATCGCCTTCTCTAAAGAGGAAAGAGAGTTAAACAGTAGTTGTTTTGTTGATAACTTCACATCAATCATATATTGAAAAGTCTAATCAGTTTATGTTGTTGTACATATGCCCATGAGTCATGAAAGATTGCGTTCACGGTATTTGAAAGGTCTGTGACAGATACAAACGTAACAGGCTTATAAACTGTAGCAATTACGCAGTGTGAGGGATGTTTGGAGTTTCGGACTCACTGACTCTCAACAGGTTTTGGTGACACTGTGGTTAGCAGTATTTCAGCACATACAAAGAGGTAATCATAGCAACAGTGATTTCATGGAGTCAGCTAAGTGTGTGTGCTTTACCTTTAGTTAATACTTTGATCTTTCCCAGGGGAGAAGGAAGTTCGAAAACATAAGATCCAATCTGCCAAACAGAGAACAAACAACAAAATAATTCACAGCAGCAACAGATTTGGTCCAACCAGCTAATTACAGTACACATCTGTCGGGCTACAAGTGGAAGAGTGTCTTATACCCACGCATGGTCCGGTTTGAGCTATTCATTGCAGGTGGGTGAACCATCCTGAGGGTGGTTTGTAGTGTTTCAAGCAGAAGTAAACAAGGGCATTCATGGCCTTAAAATGAACAGGCACCACATATATATAGTAACTTATAGTAAAATTAGTAAAAATGTATATTTGTCAGTCACACATATCAAAAATTCAAGGCTTTTACCTGTCATGTATAATTAGAAACTGTTAGAGATCAAGAACAGCATTACTATTTTCTGTCAATTTGAGACATTCTCCTGATACTTCATATTAATATATATATAGTATATATATATATATATATATATTATATAGATATATCTATCTATATATGCAGGTCTCTGTGTGTGTGTGAGTGTGTATTAAATGTGAGATAGATTGATCCTCTTACCCTGTGAAAAGCAGGTTCCACTGACGATATGTTTCTCCTTAGACCGACTCTCTGTGCCTGGACAACTGAATAATTTCCTGCACCACTTTCAAGCTTCCATTTGTGAGCAGGGCTCTGATGGGGAATATGAGAATCAACTCACAATCACTTTAAACTGCTCTCCATGTGTTACAGATTTATTTAATTCCACTTTAAGATATGTGGTGACGAGTTTACCTGCCACCTTGTGTTATGTGTGACGATCATTTCTCAGTGTGAAACTCACAGGTAGAGATGTGTGTCACCATAGATGTTGACAGAGGGCAGCTGAGGTCAAAAGGTGTCATGCAAGAAGTAAACGGACAACCTCTTGGTGTTCAAAATCGGGAGAGCAGAAAGAAATGAAGGGAAACAGGTCCTCGTTGTACTTGAGCATATTAACTGTATAGGAGAGATAGGCTTTAACAGGAAAAATAGTTCACCCCAAAAATGTACACATGCCGGAAAATGTACCTTACCCAGCGTTCTAGATCTAAGAATGTAGATGAGATTGTTCTTCATCGGAAAGATGAAGAAAATTTATAAATACTCTTAATAGATGTCCTCAAGCCCGGAAGGCAACGGTTTTTTTTTAAAGTAAAAAATAAAAAATAAAAAAAATAAAACTGCAATGTTGGCCCAAGTAAAGCTGCAAATGTGCAGAGGGGTGAAGCAACACTGCATCTTAGACATTGGACATAAGACCCTGTGTTAGAGAGAGCAATATCAGCAAAACCTTGATGGAAAAGTAGGGTGAGTCATTATGTTCCAAATTAACATCATTGCATTATAGCAGATAACGTTTGCCCATGTTGTTAGCTCTACCTCAACACGATGCAGCAGAGATTGCAGCAGGGACAGTCCACCTCTGTGCGATAATTCAGATTTTTATTAACTGCTCAATCTTAGCTGTATCAAAAAACATATAAAACAGATCTTCACGTTTCTTCTTTGCTCAGTTGTGTTTTATTAAATAGAAGTCCACACATTAAGCCACATTGGTAAACACTAATAATAGTACACTACAAAAAAAGAGGCTAACAAAACGTAGTCTCACCTGAAAAACATGCTCCTTGAGTTCCTTGAACCTCCTCCTCCTTCATTTTCAAGTCTTCCTCCAGTCTCTTAATTACAACAGCATATGTCTCACTCACTTTCTTTTTCCACCATCTAAAGCCAAAACGTTGGAATCAAGGACCACAACATGGACATGATAATCCAATTTTAACATTACAGAAACAATCATTACTCACTGTCAGTGAAAGACCGTAAATGTCACACAAGGATTAAAAGACTGAAAATATTGATATTAACATCAGCTGAATGAATAAACCGAACGACAATCAACACAGCCAAACTGAAGAAACTTAATGTTTACCTGTACAGGTTTGAGTGGGTCTTGATTTTATAATTCCTCATAGAGATTGGTTGGTTTAAACTTGTGTACACAGTTAGGTTGGAGGGCCAAAGTCTCATGCAGTGGTAACCAAAATGCTTTGGCACAATAGAGAAGAGTCCGGATAAGGTGATCACAGACCCTGCTAAAAATACATCAGCCTCGGTTGTGGAAACGTGTGACAACAATGGAACAGATGACCTCTTCCCCCTAAGGATTCTGTACCTGTTACAGGTGAAGCCACGGTCGATTTCTCTCTTCAGCACAACCAGTGCCATCAGGACTCATTATATTTCTCTCTTTCGCTCTCTGAACTTGGATGTGACTAAAACAGATGACTCTGTGTTCTATAAAGGAATTGTACTACCAATCAAAATCAGTAAGATTTTTTTTTAATTTATTCTTTTAAGCAAGGATGCATTCCATTGATAGTAAAATGAAAAAAAAAAACATAAAATAAAATAAACTTACTGAAAAAACATATCACAATTTCCACAAAAATATAAGAACTGTTTCCTGAAACACGACAGTTAAAAGGGTAAGGGTAAAATTAATGATAATTGTCTATGAGGTTACGCAACATGAATTGGGACTTACATCATGCCTTGATTGGTGTACTTGTGAAGATGCTCCAAGTAAGATAAAATATTGAAAACATATGTAGAAGGAATAACTCTGCACACACAAATTTAATTGATCCAACAAAAATTTAATAAATAAAAACATGCCTGGAAAAAACAAAACACAAAATATAAACATTGAACTGAAAAAACACTTGATGTCGACGCAAAAATAGCTCGTGGGCAGCGCCACCAAATTATAGTGTTGTTACGCTTTTTAGTCTTGGCCATCACGAGTTGGACTACCGACTTGTGCACTTTTCCTAATCTAGTCCCACCTCTCTCTCTCTCCCACCTCACTTCCTGTCTTATCTAATGAAAGGCAAAAAAAATGACAAAAAAATTAAATCAAAAAAAAAAAAAAAAAAAAAACACTGACTAGGTTTGGTACAACCATTTAGTGAATTAGTGTCACGAAATACACTATTGGAATACAAATACTAATTAGCATACATAATGTTTACTCAGCAGCCATATTTGCACAGCCCTAAAGGGCAGAT
Source organism: Cyprinus carpio (assembly GCF_018340385.1). Lineage (NCBI taxonomy): Eukaryota > Metazoa > Chordata > Actinopteri > Cypriniformes > Cyprinidae > Cyprinus > Cyprinus carpio. The sequence goes on from NW_024879268.1 coordinate 241,727, forward strand.
ATTTTGGACATGCAAGTCCTATCTAACTCAAATGATGGAATCCTGAAATCTTAAAAAACACTGCTGGGCAACACTGACATTAAATAACATATTTCAAATCAGCAACAATTAAAAAGCTTGTGAAAAAAAACAAGTGTGAAAGTGACGTGAACATAACAGCCAAGTTATGGTGCCCCTTAGGTCATGAATCGTGCTCTGCAGTTAAACCCATCTCAAAGTGCACACCACACACCGTGAACACCACACCCGGAGCAGTGGGCAGCAATTTACTGCGGGCGGCGCCCGGAGAGCAGTTGGGGTTCAGTGCCTGATCTCAAAGGCACCTCACGTCGTGGTATTGCCGGTCCGAGGACTCGAACCCACAACCTTAGGGTTAGGAGTCAAATTCTCTAACCATTAGGCAATGACTTATAATCCAGACTGGCCCAGCCAGTGTGCATGTGTGTCTCAGGACACTGTTTCTTTTGGCAACCGACGAGCTCTTTAATGGCAGCTGCAGCAACACAACAGACTTTACTAATTGCCGATTGGCTCTTTTATTCAGACAAGGATGGGACTTTACTGCCACATACTGAATGTTGCACTGTCTTTGGTATTTCTATAGTGTTTTGTTATGGGCCAATTTAAAGATTTTCATCCACATGGCTAAACCTGATCTCAATTTTGACAAGGTGGGCTAATTTGTACCAAACTCACTCATACAAATTTGTGTGAAAAATTGTATGTATTTTACAAGGTGGCAAATTCGTAGGACTGAGAAGCACACGCAAAGATAATAATTGATGCATTTACACACACACACGCTCAGGACCGAATATTACTTAAATTAACCCTAAGAATGTATTCATAAAGTTCTTTCCTAAAATTTCAGCATTTCCTCCAGGTTCTTGTTGCTGACAGAGTTTCTTGGTAATGAGGGTAAGTTGTGGCTTTTTTGGTAGTGTGAAATTGGTTCCACTATCCAGTGCTTCCCTTCAGCATCCCCAGTGACATCACAAAGGAATCCTTTAGATCTGGAGCACACTGGGAAAATGCAGGGCGTTCCACAAACTACACATCGATGTGTCTCCTGAGAACCGGACCATTCTCAGGAACAAAAACCCCAGAGACCAACACAGTCCTCCAGCTTAACTTTAAACAAACTCAGTGCTTTCATATGAGCAGGACTGGAGTACACTTTTCTTCAGATCATCTTTCACACCAAAAACCACCAGTCACAAAAACCTGTTTTTCCATCCAAGGTTTACAGACAAAGAGTGTCTGAACGGTGTCACTTGGCACTGTCAGATCGGTGCCTATCCAGCAGCCGCTGATGATAGATCTACTTCCGACTTTAACTCTAGCATTCCAGGTCTGGAGTATTCCACACAAGCACTGTCATGGGGACTGCTTCACACTGGGACTGCAGGATGCTGGCCGACACGCAACCTCTAGTGTTTCTCCGATGGCTCCAAGTCACACACACTGAAGGCAGCAGAGAGCAGGCCGAGTTCTGCTCTGGAGGACAGGGGTCAGCAGTTTGAAGTGGAAAACAAGTTACTCCTCTGTGGGTGCGAACATGATAAAAACTTGAGCGTTGTTCAACAGGATGACGGATGAGTTGCCGTGCCTTTGAGATGATGGGAAAATCTTTTCTGCGAATCTCAACGAGACCGTTTTCCTTGCTTTGTGACGTTGGCAGTGTTTTCCGTGTAATCCACAGTGAGCTCTTAGCCCCAGGGCTTGAAGAAAGAAGTCTCCATAAGCATCGATTTCGCAGTCCATGTCAGAGGGCTGATTTCACGGAACAAGGTCAGCAGGGTAATGGCAGGCCCGTGCAAATCAAAAAATAGAAGTGCTGTCAGTGTAAACGAAACTCCTCTCTCTTCCCTCTTGCATACGGCGTTGCATTGAACATACTTTTCCCCGACGCTTGGTTGTGGTGCGAAATTTAGGAGCAAGTTCTGCTATTCCATATCACAAATTCTGGGCGGTCTCTGCAGGTTCGAGAACAAAAAACTCCATGAGTGGTACCAATAGAGAGAGGGGAGGGATGTGCTAAGGCAGTAAAACCGGACTTATCAAACACACATTCTCTGGTTGGTCAGAAACACTGTAGAGCTCTTATCATCAGCACAGGTAACCAGCATCCCCGGCTTTCATGTGTGCGGGGAAAATCCACATACATTGCAAGTTTGAGCTCCAGCATTTGATATAAAGGGTTTCCCAGGGGCACAGGAAAGGAGTATTTACCCAGGGCACTGGCACTGGGCAAACGTTGACTGAATCCTCCTCCTGCAATATGTAAACAAAAATGCATAGATAAAATAAGTAGATTTGAACAAAACGTATACAAATTAATAATCCGAAGATTTCTATTTCAAATAATTGCTGTTCCAAAAAATTTTTGTTCATGCCTTATACAACAGCAGCGTCAGGACTATTGTAATGGTCTCCTCACCGGCCTTCACAAGAAGACCATTAGACAGCACGGCAGCTCATCCAGACACTGCTGCCAGAATTCTGACTAGAACCAGAAAATCTGAGCATATCACACCAGTCCGCAGGTCTTTACACTGGCTTCCAGTTACATTCAGGATTTGATTTTAAAGTGAATTTTACTCGTTATAAATCAACTCAATGGCTTAGGACCTAAATTTTATTTTAACAAATGTAAAATTTAATTTACATTAAAAATCTAAAAAAATCTAATATATATATATTATGTGTGTTAGGTGTATTGTGTGTGTGTGTGTGTGGTGTGTGTGTGTATGGGGTATAATATGTATATAATATTATATATAATATATATATAAAATATATATATCTAGATTTATATATAATATATATATATAACATAAATACGTATTTTGAAATGTAATAATGTGTCACAGTTGTATTTTATTTCTTTTATGTTATTTTTTACTTTTTTGAATAAATAAATGCCAGCCTTGGTAAGACATAAGAGATTTCTTTCAAAAACATGTACATGAACTTTCTGACCCCAAACTTTTGAATAGTACATTACAGCTCATTAACAATAAACAAAATGCATGAATGAGGTTTGATGAATATTATATAGATTAATACAATACCTGGCATGGATAAGGATGACTTTAAATCCTGACAGGTGACTTGCCATATTTATCATGTAGACACTGCAGTGAATGTAAAGTTGATCCACCATTACCTGTATATTCAGATGAAGAAACATCTCTTTAAAAATGTACATTAAATACAATTTTCAAATATATATTTTTATATATCTCACCAATCTTGCATCCTGGAGGATCTGCAAACACATGATATCTGATGCCGAGAGGCAGTTCTTTCCTCTCCAGTTTGTCAGTGATCTGAATTTCATAAGCAGACCTCTTGGTCTTCATCCACTGCAGTGATGACCACGAGATCCCAGAATCATCAGACTGAACTTCTTTACCTGTGGATGGGAATAAACAACTTTTACTCCTTTTATAGTTATAGAACCCTAACGAGCAGCAAATGTCAAGCAAGTGAATATTCTCAGCAACAAAAAGTATAGAAAATGTTTTATTTGGACATGTAGTAAGTGACTGAACTATGTAGTAAATACCATGGCTCGTGATCGCTCAGCAGCAATCTCAGCACTCAACAAGTCAAGCAGCTGTAAAAGCAGAAAAGGTTTAAAGACGTAACGGAAGCTTTACCTCTTATCTGTTTGAATTTTTCAAGTTTGTCCCTGGTGGATTTTTTGCAGATGGATGTTAAACGCGGCTCTGCCATCATGAGAATCAGCAAGTCTAAATCACGACGCTAGCATCTGACACTTTTACAAATACAACCACAAATAGAACCAACAACAGGACATCGATAACAGATGTACGGAAACATGTGCGACAATGATCAGTTATTTGGCGTTTGCAAAAAAATTCCTTAAAACCGTTAGATACCGTCCCGTTAACTTGTGTTCACAAAGTACTTCCGGGTTCCAGTCACGTGACAAACAAACTCTGACGTAACGTTACATACATATTACTCTTCATCGAGTAATATACATTAAAACTGAATTAATTATTATAATTTTCAACCCTCCAGACACAAAGCAGTATTCGTTTTATTTGTAAAGTGGTGTGAGTGTGGTTTATAAGAAAATGTTTGGAGGAGCTTCTTGTATTTCCAGCCAATGTTGTCATAGCAACTTTTATCTTGGAATCACTCGGCCAACAAAAGAAGGCACAAAACCATGGTAAGAACAAACAAAACAGCAGACTGAGAATTAGATTTTTTTGTTTAATTTTTGTGAAATATGTCCAAATATATATTAGGAACTATACTATAAATCATGTACTGTTGACAGTAGTCCTACCTCAGGATGTTTTTGTGATATATATATATATATAAAAAATGTTTTCTTCAAAAAATGGAAGAGATGATTTTCACAAAGATGTGAAAATGGTTTCTCTGGAGGGATACTGGGCCTATTTGGTAAACTGCTCTCAGTGTCTGATACTGGATCATGGCTACTGGACATCAGAGAGTGAGAAAGAGCTGAAGGACATTCTGATGGTCAGATTGAGCAGTTTGCTTTTAAAGAGTCTGGATCAGATTGGATCTTGCAGAGCACTGCGAATTTGCTTCTTGGCTGACAACTTTCTGACGAGGATCGACGCTCTGATGGAATGCACTCGCTTGGTGAAGTTGGATCTGAAAGGAAATCAGGTATTCATTTCATTTGCTGCCCTGAATATTTGATTCGCTTTAAGGAGAAGAAAATCACTAACAGTCGTCTTTCTGCTCAGATTGTTCAGCTCCCTGATGCTTCGTGTTGGAGTCATCTGAAAGAATTGCAACTTCTATATCTACACGACAACAACATGTCAACTTGGAACAATATTAAAGGCTTGTCTGGCTGTTTAAACCTGACTGCTTTGACTCTCTATGACACCCCGCTCAGTTTAAAGAAGAGCTACAGACACTGTCTGGTCAACAGTATATGGTCACTGAAGGCCTTGGACAACTTTGTTATCTCTGATGAGGAAATCATTCAAAACTGGTCTCTTCCTATTCGATTCAAAGCCATGAATCAACACTTTTGTGTCAGTTTGTACCCATCTTTAAAGTCGGTTAGTGCTCATTATTTATCTTGGTCTTCTTTGTTTGTTGTGTTTACTGCTATGTCTAAGTGCAAAAAACTAGACATATTTTGATGTTTTCTTTTTCCTCAGGATTCATTTGAGACAGAGATGAAAGCGGCATATAAAATAATTTCAGAGATAAACAGGATTCAGGCTGTTTATTGCCCTACACTTATTATACAGCGCTGGATTCGAGGTCATTTAATTAGAAAAAGCCTTGGGTAAATATCCTGCTTTTCTTATATTTTGATATTTGCTATGCAACGTTTTATGCTTATTTTGTACACTATAAAGTACAAAACAGTTACTTATTGATAAAGATATTATTTGGGATGTTTGGTTTTAAGAAGATTTCTTCATTGACAGGCTTTGCAGTACAAGGAAACAGATAACGTCTGAGAAACCATTCATTTCCATGCCTTTGAGCACAGAAAATGACCAGGTACAATCCCAGTCTCAGAAAACCATGGAGGAAGACACAGATGACCACCCGGAACAAGTATGTACTATATTTGACTGATATATGTTACAATTCAGAGGTTTGGGTTCATAATTTTTTTACATGTTATATATTATCATTTATTTGATCAAAAAGACAATAAATTTTTTATTATTGTGATATATTATTTGTGTTTATATTTATGATGTTAGTTTTTGTTAATATATTTTAAGATGTATTATGGCAAAGCTGAATTTTCAGCAGTTGTTAATTCGGTCTTCAGTGTCTCATGATCCTTCAGAAATCATTCTAATACGTTGATTTGACGTTCAAGAAACATTTCTTATTATTGTTGAAAACAGTGATGCTTTTTTTTCAGGATTCTTTGATGAATAGAATGTGTTAAAGAAACATTAATTTAATTTAAATAGAAATGTTTTGTAACAATATATACATCTTATATATATATATATATATATATATATATATATATATATATATATAATATAATATAAAATTCTAAAATATGAAGAAAAAAAATAGCATTTAGGTTATTTGAAATGCTCATGTACTGAAGAGAGAAATAAAGAGATCCAAAGACTTCATGTGAACCTTGATAAGCTGATGCAAACTGGCTATGCAGAGGTAATGTGACAGTTTAAAATATAAACACTGTACACTCTAAAAAAATAATGTGTTGGCTCAAAAAAATAAATAAATAATGTAACGTTTTGGATGAATCTTTTTACGTCATAACAATTTGTAATGAAATTATGTTCAACCAAAAAGTGCTTGTGAGGAACAGTCATTGCTGCTTACATTCATGCAGTCTACTCTTCAGCATGAAATGTAATGACAAAAACCGATAAAACATAACGAAAGTGCTTTTAAATGTCAAATATAATAGCATTAACCATTAACAGGTCTTTCCCTTAAAAAAAACATAAAATACTGCCTAATTTTAACACTCATTTTTCTTATCTAGTCCTCTGCAAAGCATGCTGGGAACTAGAACTCTACTGGCCAAAAATTAACAAGACAATTAAATTAAGTTTCTACAACTACATTTTTTAAGAAAATCAGTTAACACAGAAATTTGAGTTTACATACAATATTAAGGTTATATTAAAAACATTATAATGTCAACAAAACTCATTAGAATAATGTTGGCAACTTTGAAGGTTTAATGAAATAAACTAGTTTTTTTTTACTTGCAACAATGCATTTAATAATTTTGGTAACAGGTGCATTGAAATTTTTGCATTTAATTTTTTAGGGTGTATTTAAATGTAGACTCTTCACTTAACGTTTGTCACTTTGACACAGGTTATACAGGACGCTGCAGTATTAAATCAAATGACCGTCAACAAGACATAAAAGCACCATGCAACACCCCTCAGTGCAGTCCAAGTCTGAAATCTAAGGCCCATCTAAACACACTTGACCAAGGTACAACAGAAGTTTTGACTTTAGTTAGCTCTCTGAGAGACTGATTTGATTCACTGAATGCTTCTGTTCTGCTTAGATATCAGTGTGACTGTTGATCTCTGTAATGAAGAAACTGAAGAAGGAACCTTTCGTGTTTTGGGACTAAAAGCTTTGGTCCACCAGAGTGAGCCACTGAGTGATATGTTGTGGTCCCGTAAAGCTGCAGGACAGGACGTACGTGAGGCCATCAGCCATTTTCACACTCAGAGACCGGATCCACCACCGCACTCTTCTGCCATTATTTCAGGGAAGCGTCTGATTGGTTTATGCCATGACAAAATCAGCCTCACCCCCTTCAAAGTCATTGAAAGAGTCCATCAAGCATTTGATAAAGCCAAAATGCAGAAACACCTTGCAGAGAAGGTAACTGAGCGCCAGATTGACCGTGAAGTAGCCAAGGGTCACAGAGACATCTTTAGAGAAGCTTACAGGACAGAAGTACGTCTGCGGCAGGAGCGGGAAAGGGTGGATATGGAGAAAACTCTTACTCTACAGAGAGCCAAACTGGAGCAGGACATCCATCATGCACGTCAGAAACATGCCCAGTTTTTGGAAGAGAAGAGGATGAGGATCCAGGAGCAAGAGATGGTTTGCAGTTTCAGCCAACAGCACAACTCTCTAGCGAGGGCCATGCTTAGATACCACACATGGAAACGTGGTAACCAGCAATAAATGCATGAATGTTTTTTATCAAACTTTCGGTTTAACATGAAATTTACATATTGGTTAGTTAGAACCCTTTGTGGACAGTATTTTCAAAAGCAGAGATATACTGCGCTATAGTATATCTAATAATATATTACAGTACTTACCAGAAGATGTCTGCAAAGATTATATTATAGACATCTGCTCCTCTTTTCAAAATCCAACATATTGCATAACTGGAATCCAAAAAAACTCCCCTAATACACAACCACCCCCATCCTTCAGGCACAAGTATTAAGAAACTAGTAGCCACCAACTTTACATAACAAGTAATTCCACATTATCTGGGTCAATATTACACTCTTTACATAAGCACTTAAGAAAGATTAACTGAATGGCATGTTTTAGCAGGAGAACTGACTCAAATAACAATATGTTTTGCTATATTTCTCAACAGTTGTAGTATAACAGGAGGACCTATAAATGATCTTTAAATGCCAAGGCAAGTTTAGCTTGACATTGAATAAAGATGAGCTACACTTAATTGCTACATGTAACAGTATTTATTTAAAAAGGTCTTGTCCAATGAATCAGCAGTGTGAAAATCAAGGCATTGTTCTGGCCTTACATAAAAAGGTAGTCTAACATCCACCACTAACTAGACTGAAAATCTATGCAAACGTGATTGTCCCAGGAAGTACCACATATCGACTTTGCCACCCATTTGAAGTTCATTAGTTTTATTTTGAGTACTTTGAGTCATTGAGAATGACAACACCGCGATATACTGGCTTAGTCTTCTGGAAGTGGCATCTGTAGAGAGTTTTACAATATTGCACATGATCCTAAATTCTAGCTTAAAAGGTGAAATATCTAAAAAAAAAAAAACGAGAATTATTATCATTTTTAAATAATATTAAAGGGATACTCCACCCCAAAATAATTTTGTCATTAATCACTTACCCCCATGTCGTTCCAAACCCGTAAAAGCTTCGTTCTCCTGTGTCTCTCCATATCACCGTAGGCTGCATATGCTCTTCTGTATCAGCCATGCCACAAGGATGTGCTGTTTCTACGTGTATTTTGCATACGCAGCATGCGGTGATATGGAGAGACACAGAGGAGACTGTTGACAAAGGAAATTATTGAATAAAGTCGTTATTTTTGTTTTCTTCTCGTACAAAAAGTATTCTCGTCGCTTCATAATGTTACGGTTGAACCACTGATGGCAGGGGGACTATTCTGACGATGTCTTTCATACTTTTTCTGGACCTTGACAGTGTATTTTTCTTAGCAGTCTATGGGACAGTCACAAGCCTCCCGGTTTTCATCCAAAATATCTTAAATTGTATTCTGAAGACAACGAAGCTTTTACGGGTTTGGAACAACATGGGGGTAAGTGATTAATAACAACATTTTCATTTTGGGGTGGAGTATCCCTTTAATATTCATCAAGGTTACATTACAAAATAATTCTGTATATATTTATATATTATATATACAGAGTTTAAACAACAAAAAAGACTCCCCTGATAACAATGCTAATGCCTTTTTCTAAATTCAAAAAGGTACAAAACTGCCACAGGGGCGGTATCCTAATGTACTAAAATGTACCATTTAGAGGTAAATATGGTATAGTGATGTACCTTTTAGCTTTTGTATCATAGGGTCCCATTCCAGTGACAGTTCTGTGCCTTTATTTTCTGAGAGTGTATAGAAAATAAGAGTTTTATGTACCTAAAGTTCATGATCTTTTATACTAAACTCAAATGTGAATGTCTGTCATCCATATATATCTGGACCATAACCATTTTTTTAGAAGCAAAATCTAATTCTGAAGAGCATAGATTTGTCGAATTCCGCTTTCTCACAGGGTGGAGGTGGGCAGGGAAGCCAGGTTGTCTTTATTCTCCTCCAGAAAAGCACTACATGAGGCAAAGGTGCAGTAGAAACTGGAGGAAAGCCCAGCGATGTCAGTGGAGATATAGGGCAGCACGCCAGGAGTGGCCTGGTTGTAGTAAGAAATCTGAGAGAAATGCATACATAAGCAAGTAAACCAAATGCACTTAACCTTCAGTACTTTAACACCTACATGGCAGCACCGGGACCACTCTAAGCAGTTTTTAAACATGAGTTATAAACAATGTTATTGGCTAATGTACATGCACATTATTTCAGTTAAAGAGACTGCTACATTTAAAGCTGTGTTAATTCTTGAACTTTGACTCATTCACTCATTCAGTATAAGTGTCCATTAGGCTTTCTGTGTATTTATTACCTTAGTGAAAGAGTTTTCCTCTTCCCAGATACTGAACCCAGCACACAGCACCTCTCCTCTGTTGTAGTCTTCAGTGGGAGGGTACGCAGGCAGGGTCACAGAGCGCAAGGCAATCAAATAGGGGTCTCTAAAAGTGACAAAGATGTTATAACTTATTTTGTTCTTTGGAAATACACAAGACACAATATAAAGATTTTGTAGAAGTTTAAGATTTACCCAGAATCACAAGGGCGCCTCCTGGAGGCCAGGAGGATGAAGTCCTGGACTTTGCCTCCTTTAGTCACGGAGGGGGTGACAACTCTGTAGATGGTGTCGTCTTCATGTGAGTCAGTTATCACTTCACACTCTCTGTATTAAGGCATATTTATTATGGTTAAGTTTAATATCATAATGCGTTCTATGTTAAATCAAGTCATTTGAAACTGTGGCTGATAATTTTATTTTATCTGCCAGCCATTGTAGCAAAGAACCTGTAAGATATAAATTAAAAAAAGAAGACACTTGTAAAAGTAACATTTTATTTAAATTTACATTGCAGTAAAAAGTGGACCAAAAAGTGTTCATTTATAGATTTTAATGGATTTTATGATGATGGTCTGTTAAAAGTAATAGGATTTAATGTTTCTGAGTCTCATATTCACCAAGGTTGCAATTATTTAAACAAAAATACAGTACAACAGCAATATTTTGAAATATTACAACTATAACTGTTTTCTTTTTAATTGGTTTTAAATGTAATACATTCTTGTGATGGCTAAGCTGAATTTACTCCAGTCTTCAGTGTCACATGATCTTAACAAAAAACAAAACAAACAAAAAACATTATAATATGCTGATTAGGTGCTCAAGAAATGATCAATGGTGAAAACATGTGTACTACTTTTTATATACTTTTTAATATTTTTGTGGAAATATGGATACTTTTTTTAAGGGATTAATAGAAATCCCAAAAGAAGAGCATTTATTTGAAATAGAAATAATAAAAAATGTAAATACTATAAACTCCAAAGTTTATATTATCATAAAAAATGGCTGTTAAATGTCTGTCGCTTATCAAATTCAATATTTTCTTTTTATTATATAAAATCCATTTGACATACTTGTAGTGGTGGTCCCATGCCTTCCTTCGCCTTAGATCAGACAGTAACAGAAACACCTGCTCGGCCGCCACAGCCACATGAGTCTCCACCTTAAAGCACAACATCTGGTTCTCCTCCAGTGTGTATAAACTCACCTGGGCACAATGTTTCAGCTCATTAATTTCCCTCAAGGATCTACAACATTTTAGACTGCTCAAGTCACACATGTAATCTCAAAAAGACAAAATGGAAAATTGAAGTGTACAAAACTTATCCACCTTGTTCTTCTCTGAAGTTAAGACCCAGTTACTCCGGGCAGCCAACATCTTCAGTGCCGAAACATTATTGTAACTGAGGTACATCTGCCAAGACATGGATTAGTCACATGGTCCAACAGAGCATGTTGAGCAAATCCATGAGATTTATAGCTACTAGAACAGGTTATTATACCTGGTTACTTGGGTCCCAGGGAACCGAGAGAGGAACCTCGCTTTGTTTGCAGGATATTATGTACTTCCTGTAAGAAGAGAGCATACTCATGTGATCTAGTGTCCCATGCTGGTCTGCTATGCAGGAATTTGTGTAGCTGTAAAGTTAACTTTGAATATGACATGCAGCCAGAGCTTATAAATAGGCCTATGATATCATAAGATTATGGCATAACCTATTCCTACAGAATCCTACCTGTCAAGGCGGATTTTCTTTCTGGCTATGGCTTCCTGAAAGCGTCTTTTACCATCCTGAAAAGACAAGATAAGAAGATAATGATTTTTTATTAAAATAATAAGATATATTTTTAATAACTCAGTATTAAGCAAGCACTGCACATCCAGCATTCATTTAGTTTCACCCTCTTGAACTCCATCAACAAGTTAAGCTCTTCCACCATGTGAGGGATTCCAGGAATGTTACATGCTCACCACAGGCTCAGGCCGTATCCTTGGCAACGTGCATGGCTTCGTCATTGTCCAAGACCTCAAAGGTCATGAAGGCAGTGTTGATGTGTCGCAGGGGCTCTCCACCCTGATAGGCCTCCGCACACACTCCCACCTCCATACTGGAATAGCACACACAAAATACCAGTTGTTCAGGTTGCTCAAAGATAAATCAGGCTTCCATGATTCATGGACGTAAGTGATACTGAACCATAGCTTTTACTGGTTATAATATAGGTATACTATATTACTGTTTTTAAATCCTTAGTCTACATAGTGGTACTGATCCATAGCTTTTATAATCCAATAAAACAAATATGATAAACAAATCTAATATTAAAATATATAAATTTTATAAATATTATATATATTTTTTTACTTTATATATTTAAATATAACAGTTAAAAGTTTGGGTTTGGTCTCTTATGCTCGCTCAGGCTGTTTTCTGTTTGAATATATTTCTAAAACATAATTTATTCCTGTGATGCAAAGCAGAATTTTCAGAATCAGTACTCCAGTGTTTTTTTTTTTGTGATTATTTTATGAATAGTAAGTTCAAAAGACCAGCATTTTTTTAAAGATTTTTTTTCTTAAAATGTAAAAGTCTTGACTGTCATTGATCAAATTAATGTGTCCCTGCTGAATAAAAGTACCTTTTTAAATATTTTATATAAATAACTAGACTCCTAACTTTTGAATGGTGTATATATATAGCCCCAGCCATCCCAGAAGCCACAAATTTTTCTTGATATAGATGTACCTTTTCTTGAAAGCATTGTTTACAATTGCCTTCAACACCAGTCTGTCTCCAATGTGGGACGGCCCACGAAAGTGGAACATGTCTATGCTCCGCAGAGTTGGGTGAGCATTACACAAACGACTAGAAGATAAAGCATATCGAGTATGACACACTGAAACACCATTGATTTCCTTGCGTATGCATTTAAATATTTTTTTTTATCATCAGATTTGACTGTAGTAAAATAGTGACTGTACACCTGGCAGAGATGGTGGCTACATTCTCCATCCAGGCCATGATTTGTCCACCAAACGTGCTGACCTGGTGATTAGCATGGGGCGGGAGCACCAGCTCGACACTTTCTACCCGAGTCCGCTCTGCAGGCACCGCATCCTGGTAATCTAGACACTCACTCACTGACAAACAGATAGAGCACCACTTATCAGAGCTACTGCATCTTCCAGTCTATTTATTCTACACACTTCAAACCACGTGATCCTTTGTAAGTGAACGGTGAAGGTTTACTGCACATATATATATGCTTAAATGAGTGTTGGCGGCATGTTTATGAAGAGACACCAAACAAACCGAATGACACCTTCAATCAAAACTCAACTTCTGATTCATGACTCATTTCCTGTGGCAAGTGTTCCTGAGACCTCTCTTCAAAGTCTCTTGCAAGTAAACAAACACACCTGGAGAAAGTGAGTGAGCAGTGTCTCCGCTCACCTGTCTGAGAGGAGCAGCTGCTGAGAAGATCGTTAATTATCTCTGCATGAATCAGTCTCATCCTCCTGCGCTCGGCTGCGAGGCTGTACTCCATCTGCTCTGCCTGCGTGCGTGGAATCACCTGCTTCAGCTGTACCTGTGCAAACCCAAACACTGCGCTGATCAATCGCAACTCTAACAAGACCTGGACCAAATCCAAGAACTTTTTCACAGATCTGATTCAAGGGTGTGAAAACTTTTTTGAAAAATTGTTCTGATTTAGTTTGACGTGGTGTTTTTTTTTACCTTTCCTGCTTCGGTACGTCGGGCCACAAAAGTGGCGAAAGCGTGACAGACCTTCCACTGTCTGTCACTGAAGAGATCTTCACAACTCACCGAAATCCCCACCTGAGACAAAGACCCACTTCATCAGCCGTACTTCATGTAGAAGAAGCATTAATCCGAAGCAGCTTATAAATGAGGAACATTGCAATTTATCATAAGTTTCAACAATATTTGCAGCATACCCCTATGCAAAGAAAATATATTTCCTTATATTTTAACAATGAATATTTTAAATTATTTATTGTATATTGAAAATATACAGAATAATATATTGTGTTTAATATATTACAATATATTGAATAATACATTAAGGAATTACCACTTTCCATATATTGAAACATATGCGACAGTATATTTACTTTTATATCATAATATATGTAATTTTATATTCAGTAATACATAATAGATAGATGTACGTGTGATAAAATATGGTACTGTGTGTGTGAGTGTGTAAATTATTTGAATTTATGTATTGTGTATTCACATTTAATATGGAAACATGTATGTGCAATGTTGAGGAAAATTTATATTGTGATACAGTATATAGATCAATATATTTATATATAGTACAAATAGCACTCAATCCATTAGGTTATAAGTATAATTTTCTACCCACCAAAAATGCTAAAAAAAAAAAAAAAATCTTAATCATCACACATATTTTCATATGAGATGTATAACTATGCAAAAAAATAGAGTGAGTTAAATATGAATATGTGAAACAAATATGAAATTATGAATATGTGTTCATCACATGAATTTAATTAATTTAGTGTTTTAATAATGTTATTAGGCCTACATGTTAAAACGTAGTGCAGTTTTTGTCTTGATTGCTATATATTTTTTTTTATATTTATCAATATATAGTCATACATTTTCCATGCATATATTGCATTATTTTGAAAAATATAAGCGTTAGTTTCCCACATATGGAACTAAATTATTATATCACATTATATTTTCTAGTATATCCCCATATAGATTAACACCCAAGTTAGAGCAAGTGAAATGCAGAAGCATGTTTTTCGATGATTAGTCAATAACTAAAATTCAGCATGTTTATAATACAAGTAGATGTTTGATTTCACATAATAAAATTGTTTGTGCTAACTAATTTCGACTAAATAGTAGTAGATGTTCCCACAAACCTCCATGCTGGATGTAAAGGCTCTGTTGACTTTGGCTGTAATGTTTACAACCTGTCCAACCCTGCATGAACACACATACATTTTTTTTATATAATAAACAAAAACCTTTTGTTTCAATTCAAAATAACTAGTTCCTGTATGTGTTGTTACCCTATGGTGGTTTCAAAGTGAATGTCGTCCACTGAGGCTGTGATGCAGGAGCAGCCAGCATGTCTCTCAGCTGGAAACAAGAGAGCAAATATTGATAATTAATAAATGTTTACACCCACAGCAAGCATTTAAGCAGGTTCATCTGAAAAGCAAACACATAAGTAATCCTGAAGGAAGAAAAAAATGTTCCATGCTACAGAATGAAGTGAGAAACAAACAGGCCTGCACAGCTTATTTTAAGCAACATTAAGGGAAGCATGTAAAGCTGTCACCAACCACCATCTGCGCTCCTCACAGTGCTACAAAGGTTTAGCCACATTCTCAGCTGAAATGCTTTTGCCTTTTTTCAGTTAAATATGATTAAAAATCATTCCAACTGCTATGAAACTTTCTCACCAGCCTGTTACTCTGTTTATTCACAGAACGAGGATGGAAATCTCAGTCCAAACTGCACAGACTCCTCCATCTGCGATGTCTAATGACACTTAGTACAAGCATATGGTGTGGAGGTGTTTACATGAATAATGATTCAGCGTGAAATCAAATCACCTAAAAGAGTATTCTTTAGTTTTTAACTTAGCTGGAATAGTTTTACTAGATCATTGACAGGGTAAAAAATCAAATCAAATCAAATAATGGTTTCATTCAAAACAGACCAGACAGGCAGGCAGTGGAGTCCATCCACTTGAGCAGCTGCCCAGCACTGAGTTCTCCACAGTAGTTTGCATGGCAAGGGAGGACTATCTGGCTCATCTTTACTTCAGTTTGGTTCCTGTACATCTCTCCATTTCCCAGAATAAACATGGGCTCTTCCAGCGGCATGGGATCCCTGGGCTCATTTGCCATGACTAGGGCTCTGTTGGAGCAACTTACATGTTAAGATGTTTATTTGTGTGCATATTTGGTGCCGATTAGCATGGGTAAGAGGATTAGGCTAGAATATCACTGTCTTGAAGGATATCAGGAAGGTCAGAAAAATTAGCTTTTAGACCATGTCCTCTTATAAAGTGGTTTTGTATAAAAATGTGCATGACTATCATGACAGGTAACTGTCGTCATCTTCACAGGACTCATCACACACACTTGTGTGTGTTTTCAAATGCATATTATAGCTACAATGAGCGTTTTACATGTTTTAATAAGCCACAGAAATCTCCAGTCAGTTCAAAAGAGGTCAGTCCACCAGTTCAGTTAAAAAAAAAATCAGCTTGAAAGTGCAACACTTGCAACAGTTTTATAATCTAAGAAAATTCCTTTTGGAATGACTGTGCTGCAGAGCCTAAGAGATTACAGGCCTACTGTATGAATAAAAATAATTATGTAAATTAAATAAAAATCACAAGATCATTTAAAACACCAAGAATAATTATTGGATGGATCATCCAAGCTGTGCGAATTGCAATAAATTCCAATTTATAGGTGCAACCTGATAGATTATATACAGAACAAAGCCTTTTTGTCTGTTAAAACGACGTGCCATAGCGATTAATAAGCTTAACTCGTTTATGTTTGTCATTAGAATAAACCTGTGCACAGTCAAATTCAGCTATTAAGAGATATGTAAGAACATATTACAGCTCATCCATTATAGTTGTCCAGAGGGAAGTTACTATTGAAAGCATACAAATTTAACCAATGACATCAAATAATCAGTGTGCCGTTATGCACTATGTAAAGCAGCGCAATAGCCCACGAGAACCTGTCATACGTGTCAGACAAACGACCTCCAACAGAAACTGGACTGGAAGTAATGTAACCTGTTGTTGACTCACAGCAGTCTACTCTTTCATATTCATGTATTATTTTCATTGTGAGCTGCAGACAAGTTATAAAAGACTACGTAAAGTTATTAAAGACTATGGATCTTAATATATAGGCCTAGCTATTTTTCTGATAAAAGAAAAAAAATACATAAAAGATAGTAGGCTAGGATGATATCTCACAATAACATTACGATGCATGCTGCTGATTGTATGCAAAACAAATGATTACGTTTTCCAAAGTTTGCATAGCAGGTTAGCTATTCTGTCGCATTCCAAGTGTGAAATGCGTCTGAACTAAAATACTATTTGGGGAGGCTGGTAATGACAAAAAAGTAAGCAAACTTACATGAATAGATGTCAAACCACTCTCATTTGCACGAAGAAAGAAACAATGTCTGCGTGACGTATGAAACTTTGCAAAACGTATGAAAATAATAAACAGACATTCATATTCCCAATCATACAAAGTGTCCACACTGCGCTCGACTGTTCACATAAGCCCTATTGAGTTACAGAGCCGCCCAGAAACTTTTTAAGGTAGACTGATTCCATTACACACGATCAACTCTGACCTTATGAAAATAGTTTGGAATAAGCTAACAACGTTTCTGTATTATAGAAAAATATTAAGAAACAAAAAATAATCTACGTGTAGGGTTTTAATCATTTAGTTAGTTTAAAAATTTGCTCAACAAACCTTTAACAAACACGAAGCCAGTGCATAAACATATAACACATGTTCTCTTAACATATGTTTTATTACTTCCAAAGCATCTAAATTTATCGCAAAGAGTGTAGATGTAATTTGATGAAAAGTACATTGCATATAAATAACTGAAAAGGTAAATATGAATGCAAATAAATAAGAAAATATGTCTAATGGTGCGTTTTACGTTACAATTATTTTTATTACTATTATTTTAATTAATAGCCTATTTTAATAATTGTCAAGACATAATAATAGGCTACATATCAGTGAATGATTCAGCTTAATTTCTTGTTTGTATTGCGATTTCGCACAGTTTTACTATCATAGTATGCAACCCATTAAGGCAACATAGTAAACAAATACAGGGCTAATTAATGTGGAGCGCTTAATGCAACCTATCTTTAAAGAATCACAGGAAATTGGAGAAAGGAACTATTTGGTCACCGAGCTTACGTCACTGCAGGGCATCACGCAAGAGAAATGGCGCCCTGCCATTGGTCACTTGCCCTTGTCATTCAAACAACAGCGTTCCCCCCGCCCCAGTGGTCAAGGTTGGTTGAGAAGGCGTCAGTGTGTTTAGTTTGTGCAGTCGAACCTGGAGCAGTGACAGATGAATTGTCGAAAATAGAGGAAAAGGGAACGCGGGCGACTCTCCCGTGCACAAAAAAAACATGTTTCCTAAAGGCAAAAGCTCCGTCGTGCCATCGGATGGTCAAGCTCGGGAAAAGTAAGGTCTTTTGAACATCGGCCGTCGTGCGTGTGTTATTGTGTTGGATGTAGCCTATTGTTAGGGCAGTATAGGCACGGCTGCATATGGAGCGTATGCTGCTGCTGCTATAGGCTTGTCGTGAGAGCGTTGAATCGAAAGTGCCCGTCCGTGCGCCATTCTGGGGTCCCCATGGCACAGAGCTTTCGCCTCTGATTATTGTGATGTGATCCAGAATAAAACCGTGCCTTTTTAAATCACCTACGTTTTGAATGCAGCCATTTGAAATAGTTTCTGCATGCGGGACGGGCGCTTCAGTGTTCCTTGTTTCATTTAACGTTAGCCTCAGACGCCAGTCTTGGAGGGGATTGGGTCCCGTCTTTTGTTTAGTTTTTATGCATTTTGCATGTTTTTGAGATGCATTTTGCTCAACGGGGGGTTTATGAATCATAAAAAATATTAATAAATTAAATATTTAAATCAGTATTTTTTTTGCTTAATATAATGAATATTTTCTTTGGATAGTACATTAATTTTTACTATAGACAGTTTAAGTTTAAACCAGAGAGGAGTGTGACACAGTACTGATTTCTTGAATTTATCCTCACCAGCCATATTATGCCTTTTTTATTAATTTTTGTTTTATTAACTTAATATTGTATTCTCTCTGTTTTATTGCAGGTTAGCTTTGTATGTTTATGAGTATCTGTTACACATTGGTGCTCAGAAGTCAGCGCAGACTTTCCTGTCAGGAAGTAAGGACCCCAATCTCAGTGGAGGACCATACTTTTGTTTTTTTTTTTACAGACACGCACTTGTAAACATTAAAATTGAAAATGTATTTCAGGTCTATGCACTCATAGACTGCATTTAAAAAATATATATATTTGATCATTTTATGGTCCATTTTAGATCCGATGGGAAAAAGAATATCACGCTGGGAGACCCTCCTGGGTTCCTGCATTCCTGGTGGTGGTGAGTGAGTGTATTTTGAGTGTTGAGTATTTTGAGTGTATTTTGTCTTTTTATAATATTAAAAGGAACTGAAATTTATGTTATTCAGTGAAAATCTTTTACCACACACAGCTGTTAAATTGTATGGTTCATTGTTATTGCAAATGTTTTTTGTTTATTCCATTGAAGCAAAACTTGTAGAGGTTTTAAATGACACGAAAATGAGTAAATGATGCAATCATTTTTGCAAGAAACCATGGGCACATGCAGGCTTATTTGACCACTTTTTCTTTACCCAGTGTCTTTTGGGACCTCTACTGTGCAGCTCCTGAGAGGAGAGACACATGCGAACATTCAAGCGAGGCCAAGGCTTTCCATGAGACTATGTGAGTACAGAAACACACAGACTGTTTTCCATAATGTATGCAGATTAGAGGACAAAATTGCATTTCATGTGCCTGTGAATCTTGCAGACTCTGGAAGAGTCTCTGTGTTTTATAATAAGGAAGTGTGTACAGTGTCGTGTGTGAAGGATGTAGTAATCACCACTACAATAGCAGTGATGTCAGCAGGGTTTTCCATGGAATCATCACTGTTTCTAGACAAAGATGGTACGTGTCTCAGACGATCAGCTTTTTCATGTACATGATGTTCGGCTGATTGGAAATTACGGTCTGCATCTTCACAAAGATTGAAGCCAGGACAGCTCTTATTATTGATAAATATTTCAAAATTGTGTTATGTGGCACTTTTTAAAATGTGACCCTGTGACCCTGGACCACAAAACCATTCATAAGCGTCATTTTAAAAAAAAATGGAGATTTATACATCATCTGAAAGCTGAATAAATAAGCTTTCCATTGATGTATGGCTTGTTAGGATAGGACAATATTTGGAATCTGGAGGGTGCAAAAAAAATTCAAAATATTGAGAACATTTTTAAGTTGTTCAAATGAAGTTCTTTGCAATGCATATTACTAATCAAAAATTAAGTTTTGATATATTTACGGTTGGAGATTTGCAAAATATCGTCATGGAACATGATCCTTTATTTAATATCCTTATTATTTTTGACATAAAAGAAAAAATTATAATTTTGACCCATACAATGTATTGTTGGCTTTTGCTACAAATATACCCATGCTATTTATGACTGATTTTGTGGTTCAGGGTAACAAATGGATTTGTAGGCAGAAGCCCTTTACAGTGGCATGAAGTTACTAACAAATCAAATCAAATAATTTTAGGCAAGCCAAGTCCTAGTTTTCCATGAAATGCAAATTGTAGCATCTCTCATTTCTATGCATTTTCCCAACAGCTTATATAGGAATGATGCAACTCTTAGGCCAGAATCTCCAGTTTTAGCTTCCTACCAATAATATATGGCTGACATCGCTGATGTCTAGCCGCAAGCTTTAGTGAGGGGCCACAGGTCAGAGGTCATATGCAGCGAGTCTAAAAATCAAACCCTTGCTCCTCTGTCTAGACATCCTAATCTGAAAAGATGCTGCCATATAGGGATATATGAAACATTATCTGCCATGTGAAAATTAGCTGCATGTTCAGCGTGGCTGGATCTTCAGGAGTGTTATAGGGCATTATGTTTTGAAGTCATCGTGTGATCGCCGCAGTCTCCTGCCTTTTGTGCCCAGCTGTGGTCGGGACCGTGGCGTCAGGTCTGTGCGCTCTTATTCTCCAGAGGGTGGGGGGAGGAGGCTGCGCCCTCTTTACAAAACAGTGGCCATGTTGTCTTCATGCTGTGTCAGGGGAAACACTCCCCCTCGGGCTGCGGTGGGGATGGAGAGTGATTGATGGCTGTCATGGAGCCTGTCGGTAGGCAGATTGAAAAGGAGGGAAGAGACAGATGGAACGAGGAGCATGGAAGCGAACTTGGAGAGTGAGGGAAGGACGAGCTGTGTGGAGCAGGACTGTGTTGGATTTGTTTTGTTGTTTCAGGGCATTTTGGTGATATAATGATGTTAGATTGCCGAAGGAGGGCTGTCATCAGGGTAGGGGGCAACCAGGAACCTTTCCCTGGCTTAACTTGGAGGATTTTCCTTGGTTATGAGAAATTTTAGCTAATCCTAAAGGTGACATGAAATGACATTCCCACCCATTTCACTTAAGTAATATGATTTTTCCAAGTGAAATAAGATGCTCAGCAAGAGGAGGAAGGGTGAAAATTGATTTTGTCCATTGAGAATTGATTGGATCATGAAAAGTAGGCGTTCTTTTCCAGAATTTTTTGTTGAATTGCTCACCCTTCGAAACAGGAAATGGCAGCCTTGGTGAGGTCAGCCAAAATAGAAAAGTCATTTTGGAAATGGATCAAATCAATGAATTTTACTACAAACTTTAGTTTTCTTTGGAATAACATGCACTGCAGTGCTATTTATTAATATTTTGAAGTGGGGTTTTATTTTCAGTATTATTTTTAATTTAAGTTTTAGTATTTTTATGATGTACGTTTATGATGTTTTCTTTATTAGTAAAAACTATTCCTCTTAAGAAATATTTACATATTGAAATCATATTTACAATTTAATTTCATGTAATACTTTATATTTTATTTTAGCTTTTTCAATTAGCAATGACTTTTGTTCCCTTTTTTTTTAGTAAACCATAACACTGATAAGGTTTGAATGATATGTTTAGAAAATATCTATTGTGTCTATTAAGAATGTGATTAGGATCGACCTTTATATCGATGGCCCTTGAACTGTGAACTTGAATAGTCTGAATGAAAAGCGTAGCTGCTCCATTGTTGTGGATCAGTCTCGGTCTGACTCTTCCCATTGGCCGGTTCTGATCTGTGTTGTTCTATCAGGGTCAGCTGCTCTTCTTTCTTTCTAACCTCCTTCCTGTGGTATTTCACAGTGCTCTCTGAAAAGCCTTGCTCGGTTAACTCAGGCTGCAGTGTGACAGGCAGCAGACCACACTGTGCTTTTTCCACTGCCATTATATGCATGATCAAATCCCTGTTGTGCTTTGAAACCTAGTTCTTTCCTCTTGGTTTTGTAGACCTTAAAAAATTTGATTTTACACCAGTCAGTTGTGGCTATGCCATTGGCTTTATTGCTTGCTGTTAGAGCACAGATTTATGAGTGATAGAATGCATTAAGCTACATTTTCTACTTGTGGAATAAATCTGTTTTTCCTAGGGAAAAAATCTGTACATAAGATATACAGGTGTCCCCCCTCCCCCCCATCTAATCTGTCCTGATCTTTTGTTTTTCTTAATGATTTGTGCCCACAGAGTGCCGCAGCAGCCCCCAGTCCTGTTCTTGGGAACATGCCACCAGGAGATGGCATGCCAGGTGGACCCATGCCCCCTGGATTCTTCCAGGTTAGATCATCACCCCTCTTTCTAAAACCTCATGTCTTGTGAGATATTTTTAAGATGTCACAGATCCAAACCCTGCATAGACTATTAGTCAAACGTTTGGTCACAGTGAATTAATGTTTCTCTTGATTTTAAAAAGCTGTTATACAAATGTATTATTATTTTTGTTATTATTACATGTATGTGTATATATTATAATGAGCCTTAAACTGCCTACATTGCCTAATAAGTGCTCAAGTACATGCATAAAGCTGCCACAGCGCAACGCGTACAGAAGTAATGGGTTATGAATGTGTCAGGGAAAAACAGTAAGGAGGCTGCATTAACATTCTAATAATTCAGTGATAAACAAGTGCTTTCGTTTTGTTTCGGTTTAAGAGATGAAGTCGGCGACACTGACTTGACACTTTCCTTGTCGTGTGTTTCGTCCCGCAAAAGTGGATGCGCCTGTGTGTTTCATACGGATTGCATAATTCTGAGAATATTTGTTTTCCGTTTGAATTGGTTCATTTGAAAGTAGACATTTCACTCTCTATAGTTATATATTTTTAATGTCTGTAAGGCAAAGATATACACGACTTTTGTGCTCAAGTTCACAGAGGCTGAGATGGCAGAAAGCGCATCCAGTAGGCTTTTATTATTTTTAACAAAGCAAGTTTTGTCGTTATTGTGAGTGCACACAAATAAATGTGGAGTCTTTTACAGATTCTCTTATCTGTATGACCAAAATGATAGAGTATTTTAAGAATATGTGAGCGCACCGGAGCCTGCATCTGTGCTGAAGTGAGCGCTAATATTCAGCTTCCCACACTCCACACAGACACAAACAACAGACAGTGCACATTTCTCTAGGTTAACATTAGATTGAGTGGAAATGTGAAGCACAATTCATATTTCAGAAGGCGGGACTTCATTTGGTACAGGAACTATTTCAGCCGTTCATGCCAGACTGGCGAGTGAGGTGTTGTAATAATTTAAAATATGTAAAAAATAATGTGTTTTTTGAACAACCTAGTATGAGAGCCTGTTCTAGTACACCCTCAAAACAAAATCAAGACCTTGTGAAAGAGCATAATAGACCCCTTTAAGTAAAAACGGGAATGATGGGGCAGATCTCACTACTCAGTGTTGGCTCCAGTATTGCCTTTCTCTATTCAAATTCTGTTGCTTCTGTTGAATTCTTCATAAATGTTTATTTTGGTGTTCACTCATTGATTCATTTGTTTTAATTGTCCAAGTGGCGTTGCTCTTTCAGTGTGAGTGTTATCTGTTCAGTCCCACCAGTCACTTATGATTCTCAATGCGTTCTGTGGTGTTGTGTCTCTTTCCAGCTCTTTAATGACGCTCTCTTTTTTCTTTTCTTGTCTCTCCATTGCCCTTTTTATCATCACTTGCCACCTTTCCCCTTGCTTGGTCTCTCGCTCCTGCTCTCCTCTCATGTGGTCTCTTCACTTTCTTAGGGCCCTCCCCTCCCAGGCCTCCCCTCACTCTCCAAGGAGAAACGCCACCTCCTCCCCCCCTCCCCAACAGCATGAATGGGAACCCACGGCTCAGGTAGCGGCTCCTGTCTATTCACGGGCTATTTTTCATTTGACTGATTCTGCCCTCTGTATTGTTTCTCTCTCGCCGTCTTCCTGTTATGCCTGCTCTGCTGTGAGCTGTGGTTCCCCTGTGTCTCCGAGGCATCTTTGCCAACTTCATTAGGTTCAGACAAAATGTCATTGTTACAGTTTTCTGACCAGTTGATTTGTGTTTGCAGCCTTTCATGTCACCTCGCTTTGGTGGGGACCACGAACCCCCATCATGAATGGGCAAACCAGTGAGGTTCATCAATGTGGTAGTCGTGATGTCAGCTTTTGTAGCTTTAATTAAAAATGTCCATAAAAAAAAAATTAATAATCAAAAATAGATGTTAAAATGTTGTTACCGACACTTTTCCAGCCCCCAGGTTGGAGTTCCATCCGCCCAGCCAATGCTCTCCAAACATGGATCCCAGACTACAGGTGAGCATGAGTTATGAGTATATTTAAGTTAACATAATTTTGAAAGCTGCAGATGACCTAAACCTTCTTTTTGACTTCTCCTTTTCCCATCTCAAGGGCCGATGAAGAGGATTGAATTGATTCCTGGAGGAATGGGTCCCATGGGCCCCGGCCCCCCAGTACAGTTTCGGAGGAGGGATGAGACCGCCACACCAACTCCATGGCGGCCCGGGGGCATGCCACGGAGTGAACATGTAGGACCTTTTGTGACAATAGTGTTTGGGGTCATTAAGAATCAATAAAATTAATGTCTTTTGATCAACAAGGACAAATTAAATTTGAGTAAAGACATTTATAATGTTACAGAAGTTTTTTTTTTTTCCAGCAAATGCTGTTTTTTTTAACTTTTTATTCATCAAAGGAATCCTGAAAAAATGTATCAAATAATAAACAGCACAACTGTTTTGTTGTGAATTGATAATATCTTGATCACCAAATTTGCATCTTTAAAATGATTTCATGAAGGATCAGGATGATCTCTGTGAAAACTGAGTGTCATGGGCTGCTGAATCCCAAATTCAGCTTTGACATCACGTGAGGAGCCATTTACACTTTTAAAGTGTTTTCTTTCTGTCGGATTAATATTTTAGGTTGTAATAATATTTCTGTTTTTTTTAATAAAAAAGCAGCCTTGGTG
Source organism: Cyprinus carpio (assembly GCF_018340385.1). Lineage (NCBI taxonomy): Eukaryota > Metazoa > Chordata > Actinopteri > Cypriniformes > Cyprinidae > Cyprinus > Cyprinus carpio. The sequence continues at coordinate 266,928 of NW_024879268.1, forward strand.
AGCCATAAGATTCAATTTCTTAAAAATAGTTACCAACTCCAAATTTGTGAACATTAGTTAATGATGTAAATGACTGATTTTAAATGGAAAAACTGAATACTCGTCCACATTATTTTGTGTTTTGTAGGGGGCCTGGAAATGGCAGACCACCCACGGGCCAATCCAAATGCCAACACATGTAATATATTCTAATTTGAAGTATTTTATAAACTGTAATTACATTTATTTTCTGTCATAAAATACTACGTCTTCCCAAAACATAATTCCTTTTGTTTTCGTTTAGATGCCATATTCCTCAACCATCTCCTGGTGTGCTTATGGGGTAACACAAAAAAAAATCTACTCATCTACTGCACATTTGATTACTATCCCATAATTTCATAAAGACTTTGGATATTACTTTAAAGCTGTAATCCATTTGTTCCTCCAGGGTCCACAAGGAGGAGGGCCTCCAGGAACACCTGGAATTGTCCCCCTAGTCCAGCAGGTCTGTTTTGCCAACACTTTCATGTTCAGAAAACACTGTAAATCAGAACTGAGAGTCTTTCATATCCTTCTCAACTGGATTTAGTTGAACTGCCGCATGATTTTCCATAGATTGTCAGTAATTACTCCCAGACTTTGCCTAAAGCAGAATATTGATTGTTTAACTGATCATGCAGAGATTTCCTATCCCATTAATGAAACCTCTCTCACCCTCAGACAATCCAACAACTCCAGTGAAACCTGTACACCATGATCAACTCAGGAGGTGGGGTACGCAACAGTGTAAGAGACAGGACCTGCTGACTCATTTCTCAGAGGCACACCATTCAGAAATGGCTAGTGTAGTACATTAGCGCAGCATGAAAGTGCCCTTGGCTGTGTTCATGTTACCCTTTTTCATCATTACTGGTCTGATGACAGAAGAACATGTCAGAAAAATAATTTTAATTTTTTTTTTTCGCTGGGTTTTGTCCAGTTTCCCATAGGCCCCAGGCTCTGAGGGCCCCCTAGGGGCCATGGCAGGAATGGACCCGAATGCATATGAACGGAGGTAAGCTACTGTAAAACACTATGGTTTTATTTAAAATAAAACTTAAATCTATTTGAAACTTTTTTTTTTTTACAATCTTTATATTGCATTTATAGTTCTCAGGAGAGATCTGGATGGACTTCCTAAAGGGGATTTATAATCTTTTTCTAATAGTATTTGAAGACCACCAATGTTATATTTTGTTGGAGTCAGAATTGGATGTATTTCAAGAATATTTTAATAGAATTCGCGCTGTCCAGGAGTGGGTCCTAAAATCCCTTATGGAAACTGAGTAAGCATCTTTTGCACTTTCCGGTATCCATCCTGAAGTCAGATGGGGTTTTGGTTAAAGGGGTCATATGATGCTTTTTTTAAAGATCATTATTTTTGTGTATGTGGTGTAACGAATATGTTGACATGCTTCAATGTTCAAAAAAACAGCATTACTTGTCCAATACTGTTTCATTATGGGTGAGCCTCTCATTGCCCAGCCTCTCTCTCAAATGTGGTCATTTTCCTACAAAGTCCCCTCCTTCTGACAAGCACAGTCTGCTTTGATTGGCCAACTGACTCATAGTGCATAATGATTGGATGAACACCGCCAAGCACTCGTTGGAAATGTAACGGCCCCTTTCCATAAATCCCGAGCTTCCATCTTTCAAAATAAATGTAAAGGACTAGTTTAAAAAATGTCCTTAGTTTACCATCAGTTCAAGCCCGAAACGTAACAAGAGTCGCGTGACAGACCCAGTGATCGATGCTCAATGATGCTCGTATGTGTTTGCAGTACACAAGCCACTGACGGTTAAGACAGCTGACTCCAAAGTGTGGCCACACCGCACACACACGATGCGCAAAACTCTGCATTTGAACAGTCAGTAGCAAATACTTCAATAACAAAACATACTTACAGTAGCTGATTCAAGAAGCGCCAGAATGTTGTAGCAAAGTTCAGGAATTACGCCACTGCCTCTCCTAGGTTGTATGCCCATTGGGAAACGGTGCGTCCATACAAATGACAAGCTTGCTGATTCTGCTGCTGTGACAGGTAGATCGGAGACTGAAGCTTCCTAACATGCACGCTACTTTTCAGAAGAGTCGCCAAATAAAGGGCTTGCTTGCTCTTCGCGCCGATACACAGCAACACAGTAATAACGGACCGGCATACATTATGGATGCTTCAACACGCGAAGGGCGATAACTGAAACCATGGCTTCTTTCTTTGCGTATACATTTGGGCGTGCATTACGCAATATTTCCACATAGTGATGTAGATATTTGCGGGGCCGTTAGAACGAGCCGTTTTAGGAGTGGCGTGGAGAGTCTTTAATTTCTTTTGCAAAAGAATATCTCTTGTGGATTTGAGACTTTAGTCTTTGCAACTTTACAGATCTTCTTTATGCACCAAGAGCTTGTGCGACCACCCTCCAAAGAACCAAAGAAAAAATTGAACTACAGAGGTTGACTTTTTATTCAGAGTTTACAGCTTGTTGTGTTTTGTACTCGCACTCTGTACCAAACTATTCTAACTCAAACTTGTAAGATTTTAAAATAAGATCGAAAGAGTTTTCAGCAAAACCTAGTGGTGTTGATGTTGAAGCTAATGGAAAAATTGTTTGGAACGAGGTGATGGTAACTTCCAGGTTTGGCCAAAAATAGATAAATACTCATCCCTGCAACAGTCGTATTCACTTTATCCTATATGAGAAGTTTCCAACTAAGCTTTCACATCTCATCATCAAAGTCTCCTAACAACCATGAGTGGGCATGAGCAATCCACCCGGACCCCCGAGGGATGAAGATGTAGGAGGCACTACCTTCACTCCTTCCAGAATGAGAATGTAAGATTCAGCAACTGTTTACATGCCTTTTATGTTATATATTATGACAGGTTTTCCCCAAACTGGGGTTTGTGAGTGGATGGAAAGCTAATAATTAAATCATGAAAATTTTAAATGGTTTTTATTTAAAAAAAAAGTATTTGATCAGAAGAATAAAACCCCTACTAAAGTGTATCACCTTAAATCATAGTCTCAAATCTGTATTTTCAAAAGAAGTTTGGGGATTATAGCTGTTTTTAAAACTGCTAGCTAGCTATGAAGCTTAACAATGTGCCATTACGAACTTGTTTGTTTCTTTCGGTCCTTTACAGCAGTACTACTCCTTTCAATGACCATGAGCGTCTGATGCCAGTCTGTTTTGCTCCATATTCTGGAAACTCACAGTTGGCCATCGATGACATAGACCGAGTACATGTACAGGAAATGGAATTGGGTGGGACTGCCCTGCGTCCTCACAAGTGGTCTCATGCAATATCAAAATGATTTTTGTTGTTACTTCTTTTCTTTTTTTTAAATGGCTAGCAAATCTTTTTCTCCTCTATTACGATCAGAAGATCTAAATAATGACTCAGTGCTCCTGGATTTTTAGTTTCCCCTTGTTCCCCTCAGAGGCCATCTCTCATTAAGAAGAAAAAGTATGGTTACTGCTGACATAATCGCTGGATGTGTGTGTACATCTTTTGTGCCGAAGAGGAATAATCGCAGTGTCGCTCTCTCTCTCGAAACCGACATCCACGTCCAACTTCAAGCATGGTTTACACGTACGAAACTTCCTCCGAATTTTTGACACTGGGAACTCTCATACGTGGCCTTGAATTCTGTGAATATTTTTATTGCCTTTCGATGACCTGATTTTTTATTTTTCTCCAGCGAAACGCATCAAGTGGGTGAGAGAATTCAGTCCTTTTCTGAATGGGAAAGACTCCCATTTGTATTTTACTTGTGCACTGTCATTTTTGTCTTTCAAGCATTATAAGCAGCTGCTTTTAAGGAATAACTGCATTGACGGGTCCTGTCGTGAAGAGGACTTTTTTTTTTGTTTTCTGCACTGATTTCATTCAAGTTCTTTTATTTTTCTGAAATTTAACTGCTGTCTCAATCTTTGGTGAAGACTGAATGATACGCTGATTCCTCTCAGATGCTGACCCCGACAAACATACTACCTATGAGACCTTCTCAGACGCTCCTCAGGCGGGTGGACTGGATTTACGTGTCCTGGATTGGGTCCATAGAGAACCCATATCATGTTTTCTTTTTTTTATATATATGTATAATCCCTCCCATGTTGCTCTTGTTTTAGCTCTGAAATGGTTTGATGTTGGTTGAAAAAGTGCGTCGTCCTGTTGCTTTTGTAAGCCAGACTCTAGTGTGTTGGATTTGTTTGTATTAGGTTTCGTTTGAGCGACATCAAAGTCATACTACAGTTAGAATGGTATCTTCTTCTATTTATACAGGGACACTTGGACATAGTTTTACATTGTTAGTTAGTTGTTTCGCACTGCTTTTTTGTTAGCTTGTGCATCATAATTTTAACTGTGGGCTGAATGGGCTTGTTTCTATATTGAACTACTAAATTATTTGGCTCCGTTGAGGATTTTTGTCTTATGTTTTTCAGTCAGTTTATACTAATTCAGCAGGGAAAGCAGCGTTTCAGCCTACCTCACAGTTTCCATCAAATCAATTTTTAAGAGAAAAAAGGAAAGCTCAGTGTGAAATGATTTTAAAACTTTGGAACATGAAAATGTAAAGCTGTTGATGTCCCCGACTTCTTTAGGGCAAGCATCTCTCCAGAGGGCCCGAGATTCCAGCCAATTGATTGTCCATGTAAATCATTCTCTTTGAATCAGTGCAACCAGTTTTCAATGTAATATAAAGTTGTTCCCAAATTGTCTCAAGCCTCTGTCTGTTTTCCACTCATGGCACAATGCATGTAATGTTTTAGTAGGCAGAGCGTGTAGTAAGAACCCCCTTGACAAAAGCTCTTCGCTCTCCTCTTCTGCGAAACGGCCAGCAGGATCATAGTGGACACGGGCTCAAATGGCTGCAAGGGTGTCATGCACAAACCTGCGAGCTCAAGTGATTTATAAGAGCTCTACAGGTTTTGCCCAACCAACTGGCAACTTAAACTGCAACCAGTGATCGCCCTTAAGAGTGATTTTCTTTCTCAAGCAACTCTCATGGTATTAGTGACTGTTCCCACAGAAAATGTTTTTCCATGTTTTTTTTTTTTAAGTAAAGTAAAAGCACTAGATCAGTGCCTTTGCAACCGTTTTGACCCAAGGCCCAATATGACTCAAAAATATTTGAAGACTCCACCCCCTTTTGAGAATTATAACTCATCACAACATTGCTAAAATTATATTTTTAGTATAGTTTGCTTGGTAAGGTTTCAACAGATTACATTTTGTGACTTGGCTGCCTGATCTTGTGGCAAACAGTGAACTGTCATTCTAATTACGATGGAAATCAAAGGTCACGATAAAAAAAAGATATAAATCAATCATTTACTGCAATATAACTTGACACAAAGACATTTTAAGAGCCTGTGGTGAATATCAAAAGCTTTGCACATCCATGTTTAGCTGTTTTTAATAAACGAGTGTACCATTAGTCCTTAAGAATATTTTTTTATTCTAGGGCTTCTAGAATTATTTATTCTAGCAGCCCTTTTAAAAATGAATGAAAGCAGGGTCTTGAGTCAAACTTTGTCTTTGGGCAGGTCTCTGTAGCTCTGTGAGGCAAACAACAACAGGATCCTGACTGCCAAATACACCATGTGACGAGTCCAAAAGTACAAACGCCGTCATAAGGTTAAGGTTTCTTGCAGCTAAAAACAGTGAACTGATCGTTGTTTTTCATATCATGAAATAAAAAAAAAATATCTCCGAATTTGAATTGCTCCAGTCTGAATTACATTAAAGGTTAAACAGGTAGAAGTCCCAAATCCAGCACGTCTTGTTTTACATTTAATAATTTGATATGATCTTCCATCATTTCATTTGACCCTCTCCATCTTTACAGCTTAACAAATGTTCAAATATTGTGCAAGGGTTATGAAAACCCCCCCCACATAATTTTTGTGTGAAAATTACATTGTTATTTGTTCAAACTGTGCAGCTTAAAAGAAGTTCTTTGGAATATTTGTCTGGTCAAAGTATGATAAAAGAGCAGTTCAAGATGTGCTTTTCACTGAAGGACATGCACTCACACGCCATTTGATGTGAAGTAAAGTTTGTCATGCCTACTGACATACACTGTATGATATATGATATGATATGTTTTAGTTTGAAATAGAGTGTTGAAAACAGAATTCAGTGAAAATCCGTGCTTCTAAATTTGTTTTAGAACAAATGACTGAATCTATCAGTTTACAGTTTCACAGTTTTACCCTGGAAGCATCATTTACAGTCACAAGTTAAGAAAAAAATCTTACAAGCACAGATGCCCTTCACAATCTCTGCTGATGGTATACTTTATATAGTCTTTGAATACAATGCTGGTATGATAATTATGCATTTTGGCCATTAAGCAGAAAAAAATAGATCAATGTTTACCAAAAAACCCATTTGGTTACAAATTCCATTGAAAAATATATGCTAAAGATACTGTCACCAACTTACATTTTTACATCCCCTGTGTTTGAAACATCAAGGTACAGAGACCCAGCTGGTTTAATCTGTCCCAGCATACCCTGACTTCAGAAAATGATTTCACAAGCAAACACAAGGACTCCATAAAATGAGTTCAAGGACGAAGGTGGAATTTCAGAAAAGTGCAAAGAACAGTTGATCAAGTGGTCGGCAATCATGGGATAGAAAACTTAAATTTTTTCCCTTTAATATAGTTTAAGGAAGTCCAGAACTTTTCGAACTCGTTTTTATCTTCCAGGGTTCCATTATCCCCAGAGGGTCCAATGACACCCTGTTGCCGGAGAACTCCCCAAAACGACGTGTGAAAATCCCTCCATACTGTGGACTCCTTCGCTGATGAATATATTTGAACTATACAAAACACTGGCATTCAAAAAATGCAGCAAAAGCACAAAGAACAGAACCAATTGCGACTATAAAACCTTTTTGCCTAAGTCATGTTCTTGTTCCAGCTCATTCCAAACCTTTCACCCTTTATAAACCACGAGAAATCTCTTACTACAAGAGGAACAGAGTGTGTAAAACCTCTGGCCAAGAGCTTTCACTGCTTCTTTCCAAAAGCAGTGCCTATGTTTCCAAAGCTTTTCACTAGCAACTTCTACTGCTCTCACGAGGAGCCGTTATGAGCTTTGGAGGCATTCCTGTACTGTGTGCACGTGTGCAGTTTGTCTACATTACAAAAACACTCACCTGATAGATAACTTTCCCACTCTGAACGACATTAGAGGCGCTCAGGCAGGGCTGACCGTATTTTGCTGGCAGTGATGTTGGTCATCTCATCCACTCCCACAGTGGCAGAGGGGGTCCTCTTTGACGCAGGGTCCGGGGCCGCAGCCAGTCTCTCCTCCAAGTTTTTGTGCACGCTGATGTCAACGTTGTTTGCAAAGGGCCCAAGCATCTATAGACAAACAGAGGATTTTTGCTATTTGTATCTACATTTTATCACTTAGTGCTCTATAGTAAAGTCCTCTACAGTGTTATTCTATCGCAAATTGTTATATCAGCCCATATTGTTACTACTGGCATCAGACAACAGCACAGTGGTGTTTCTTTGAAATTATTTGTCATTACCAGTTGCATGCGTGGTCTGCAAGGTATAGCAACAAGGAATCTGCCACATCACTGAGTCCTTGACCTTTGTCCAAAGTTGTGTTGCACCACTCGTCAAGTTTGTAGTGTGAGAAATGGGGGTAGGTCAGGTGCAGCTTCCGTAAAAACTACAGAACCAGTGGTGAGACGGTTCCCAGCGTGAATTTCCCGACGGAGACTGGCGGATGCGCCCGGTTCGGGCGCATAACAACCGTGTTGGGTGTATGCATTACACTAATTAATTCATTAATTATTTTAATGTAATTGCATTAAATACTGCTAGGACTATAAAACTAATCTCTTTGATGTAACTCCTTTTAAAATACTGTGGTCAGTTCAAGATTTTTTTTCTTTAATTGGAAATGAACCTTAGGACTGATGCAGTCAGTTTAATTATACACATAATAATAAAAATCATATAGAATACATTTACTATACCTTTAAGAAAACGATGCAATGCTCGTCTTTTTGTCCATCCAGGGTGAATAAAGCTGTGTCCGGAGCCGCGTGCCCTCAAAACGCCTCCAGGCCCAGCGGCACCAGTTCACGGAGAGCACGGTTTTAATGAACTCAGAGAAAAGAAAGTCGGAGACCCCAGTATTTCGTATCTGAATTGGGGGTTTTGAGTCCTCGTTACGACTTTCTCTCCCATTTTTAGATGGGATTTTCCTCATCAGCCCCGGGGAAAACGAAGGACAGGAGTTTCAACAGGGTTACATTCACGATCGCAAATAATATCATGGCCACAGCTGATACATGTAACAGAAAGTTTTCTGATGTCGCATATCCCACCGCTGTCCCCCTCGCGAGAAGAATTATTTATCAGTCCACGCGTCGTGGCGCGAGCACTAATGTTACATGAATGAAAAAAGACATTAAACTTTGCCTGTGTTGTAGCAAAAGCTTACCGCCCTCCACACCACAGCAATAATCACGACAAAATTCACGATGCAAATTTTAACTAGGGGCAAGCTTTGGTTATTAATTGATTAATTAAGGGGTCGTATTTGCGTTGCTTGATAACCTTCCTGGAACTTATTTATAAAGCCTTTTTGTCATCGCGGAATTTGTTGACTTCGCCAGTCGACTAGCGACCATGGCCTTCAGCAAACAGCTGGGGTCGGCTAACTGAAGAAAACGTCACGGAGCGTAGCGTAATAATATTCATGAACCAACCTTTGCCATAGTAAGAATCCATAACTTGGCCTTGTATGATTGTTATTTGTATTTAGGCACATATACAGTTGGACACAAAACGTAAAAACAAACGCGTTACAAACAAAACACAACCAAAAACAAAAAGATCCACTAAATCCACCATTGTTTTTTGAATGCATATTGTATATAAAAAGTACACTACATAATATGTGCTTTATGTAGGGCCGACTGACGTTTTGTGTGTGTTAGTTTCTAAAAATGTCCAAACAATTATCACTTGAAAAAGGGACACGTGTGCGTGTTCTATTATTTTTTTTTTACAATTCAGACCGCTGGATCTAAGCAGCATCATGTTGTGCTTCATTCTCTTTTGAGCAGGCTGTAAGATTTTTGTCCTTCAAGTCTGCTCTCGAAATGACGTTCCCTAGATCGATTGTTGTGATCATACATATCCACAGGTACAAGAACTGAGATAGGGACTATATACTTGTAATGGGTGGACTAAACAGCACACTTGGAAGTCAGAGGTCCGATGCAGAAAGTCTGCATGACCGATCTATATAAAGTACGTCGTAACACCAGCGTGCTTGTAGTTAATCACACCATACAATTATGTATGCAGTTATTAATTAATCTGTTAATTTGTTGTCATAGCAAGCCAGACACAGAATTTTGCTTTTTGCCAAACGAAATTAGTTTAAAGAGTATATACACTTGTCCTGGGTTCAGGGATAGGTATATTACCGGGGCTGAGTCATATACTTCGACTATCATTTAAAAATGGATTTGTTTCACTAATTCCATTCATAAAAGTGAAACTTGTAGTATTATATTCATTCATTACAGTCGTGCGTTGCGTGGGCAATATTTAAAAGGTTTATTGTCTTTTAATTGTTTATTGAGGATAATTGACCAGCTAAGGAAAATACAAAGGCAGTATCTCAGAAAATTAGCCAATACTGTGGAAAGGTTTCAGAGTATTTAATGGACACGGGTGCCACACTCTAATCAGCTAATTAACCTCAAAACCCCTGCAAAGCGCCTTATAAGCATGGTCTTCGTCAGTCTAGTTCTGTAGGATACACAAGTCCATATACTCTATATCTACAGACGGATGACTTTGACCGTTGTCCAAAAGACGACCATTGACACTTGCACAAGGAGGGCAAGGGACACAGTCAGCTGTGGTGCAGCAGTAGGCTTGGAGGGGTGCGTAGTGCGTGTGTGCACAAAGACTCTGTGTTCAATCTACATTAATAGAGAGGCGAAGGGCAAGGCAAAGATTGTGGTAGAAAAAAGTTGGACACAAGCCAATAGGGATACCCGCTGAGCCCGGAGAGGATTGTTGCAACAAAAACCCATTCAAAAAATGTGGGGAGATTCCCCAAAGGTGGGACGGCAGCTGGAGTCAATGCTTCAAGAACCAATACACACAGATGTTGGCAAGACATGGCTTTTCCGCTTAGGATTCCTTGTGTGCTGAAGACACTTCTTGAACATCAGACAGCTGTCAGAAGCGTCTCGCTTCAAAAGTACTGGACCTGCTGCTGATTGGTCCAAAGTTTGTGTTCTCGGATGAAAGTACATTTTGCAGTTCCTTTGAACATCAAGGTCCCAGGATGTCTGGAGGAAGAGAGGAAGAGGCACAACAATCCACGTTGCTTGAATGGCCAGTGTAACGTTGCCACAGGTCCAGTGATGATGTTTGGTGCCATGGTCGTCTCGTGCGTCTGGTGGTTGGGTCACTGTTGTTTTCTTGTGGTCCACGGTAAACGCCAGCCGTATACCAGGACGTTTTAGATGCACGTCATTCTTCCTGCTGCTGGACCAACTTTATGGAGATACCGATCATCATTTTCCAAGCAGGACTAACGGACCACGTGGTGTGCCGTGGTGGTAGAATGGTAATACCTGGCAGCCCACGGAGATCTCCAAAGAAACGGGGTATCCGTGAACCTCTCAAAGTGTGTGGGCTGTGTAGCGTCCAAAAGGTGGGGCGGGGTATCCAAAAGACGTTTCGCTTTCGCCACTGTGTTGATGGAAATATCACATAAAGTTTTGTGAAGTAAATTGCGTTTCGCCGCTTAAAGGAGCAGTGCGTAGGTTCTGAAATTTCTAACCGTTACTGACAACAACCGGGGCCGGTTAGAGGAACTGCAAGCATAGTCTCAGGCTGTTTGCTCAGTGTACATACCCGCTCTCTCTTTTTGTGCCCACTAGAAGACGTGTTGTTGTTTTTGTTTTTTAAACTGTCTACGAGGAGTGTCCGTGGGTTGTATGAATTGTGCTGCCGGAAGGCTGGTCGCTTCGTTTTTCCATACCCCAGAGTCCTCCTGAAAACACGATGGCCCGGCGGATGTACTATAATGTCTGGCGTGCAGTAACGGTTTGTAAGCCCAAGTAGACGAGAAGCTGCGCAATGACGTCACATTTTGTGAATTTTAGCCCCAATTCGGGCCCCGACTCCTCCACACAACAATTGAGCCTACAGGCTGATAGGAGGAAACCGTGGTGGACATTCGAGGTGTAATCTTCTTTGTTTTTACATCATGGTTGTGCTCATACATGTACAAAGGAAAACTCTATCTTAAAGATTTGTTTAAGTAACAAACCTTCCACATAGCTCCTTAAGTTGAAACCTTCTAAGTTTAACTAATCTTGCATAAAATGTTTAAGAATTTTGTTAAGTTAAAATTAAAAGATCACATACATAAGTTAAATAAGCTGAGGGCCTATGACATATTTTATCACGAGAAAAATTGTATTCTGTACCTACCTTAGATGTACCATTGCGGTGTTGTGCCCATTTCATGGACTGTTTTTAGCTGATTCTCTCTGGGTTGGCTATTTGCCAGCCTTCTGTGGAAATATGAACAATTTATTAGCAATGTGGTCAGCAGTCTGAGCCTTCTTAGGCGAGTTGTTTCTCCTTTTAGATTAGGTCATGTCATACAAAGATAAACCCCACAAAATGCTTACTGTGGGGTTGCTGGACATTGTCTTTTTCTTGGGATGCGGAAGAAACGGTGTTTTAAATTCCCTTAAGAATTTGTCTCCCATCGTCCAGTCCCAAGTGTGCAAATCTTTTCCCCGTGACTGCAACCGCACATTATTGCACATAAGACGAGTTTAGTTTTGTAATTTAATGGTTGCCTTAAAAGCATTAATTCAAAAAAAAAAAAAAGTACTCTTCTAGATGAAATTTCTCCAAATCAGAACTATACCCCACCACCTTCTTAAGATTCTGGCATGTGCTTCTAATAGGAAAACAATTTATTTTTAATTTCTCTTAAAACAATTCATATATCCACTAATTCAAACACAGGAGTAAACACTCAACATCAGTTAGATCACATGAAAAACTACAAGATTTACACCTACATGAGGTATGTGAAAGGATTTAGAGGTTATCTTGTTTTGAGAAAAGGCTGTATAACGTACAATTTTTTTTTTTTTTTTTTTTAACGGGGGGGCCCAAAACCCCACCTTTTTAAACCCACCCCCAGTTTGGAAAAATCAACATAAAGCCTCCACTGCCATATAACCGATGTACTGCATCTATAAATATATATTTTCAATAACATTTTTGTCATGCAGTATAGCTGAACAGCATATAACAGAACAGTCTTAAAAATGGAATCTTAGTAATTTTTATATAATTTTTTTTTTTTTTTTTTTTACCTGTCTGATTTTTGTCAAGTTTAATCTGTAGTTAACTCACCATGATCATGAAGATACGCAGTCATTCGCATAATTCTTGCACAGGCACTCCGTGTGTGTTACCAGATGATTTTATAGTTACTTATTCAGTGTGATAACACAAGATAAAGAATAGTTCTAATCACACCACACACAAAAAAAATCATTGAAGTTACAGTCTTTTACCTGTAAATCACTTCCAGTTTTTCTGACCATTTTCCAAGGACAAGATTCTGTCAAAGTTTCCTATTACAAAAAGGATGGTGAATGAAGTCCTCCGTTTTGTTTTATCATGCTTGGAACACTAGAACTGAGCATGAACAGTACATACACTAAAAGCAACACATAAATTGTTCCCTGTATACTGCAGGCCAGAGAACATGACCACCAATGAAACAAGACACGAGGGCTGTCCCAGGGGAACGTGGATGCCAAAACGCAACGTCTTCATTAAGTAACTTTAGGACATTTGGTAGGACATGTCTCCCAATTATCCTGCAGTCTTATGGTACATAGATGTCCAGATAGACCAATTCTCTCTGTTGAGGCCTCATCACCACATGCCGGGGATATGCCGTCTAAATAGAAAAAAAATTGCATGTTTCGTTAGTATATACCTTTCTAGTTAAAATTGCACATAATACTTAAAAACAGTGATACAACATAGTTTGCTTTGCTGAAGAGGAGGGAATGTATACATAGCATATATTGTCCTGGGAACCTTAGTTGGAAAAAAAGAGCTTCTTTCTTAGATGCATCTGCTAAAAAAATAAAAAAATAAAAAAAACATAGTAAGTCATATGAAAAAAACTTAAACGGTTACTAAACTAATAAATGTAATTAACAGTCTTTTATTATTGTATAGGTGTAAAAGTCTTGTCGAACTCGGAGATCTCAGAAAATTACGCAGTTGACAACTTGTTCTCAACCTAATCGTAAGGTTCAAAGCCCCCAATTTTCCTTGTATGACAATGAAAGAGAAGACTCTGAAAACTACTGACTATACAGCAAACAATATTAAAATAAACTGAAATCATAAAGTAAATCTTTTTTCTATGCAGAATATTTTTTAAAACAAACTCCGATGCGAGTTGTACTGAGTAACAACTTACTGGGAGAGAAATTAGAGGATCAACTGTGTGCAGGTGGGAGGCCAATTTGTGGGATATTGCAATGTGGAAATAAATGTGTTTTTTCCCTGCAAAACAATACAAAGCTTTAAATTCACATACAGTGCAATTAATTGGCCACCACTGTTTAACATGTTGGAAGTAGTCACAAATCATACTTTGATTTTGTTGCATGTTACGACACAACATCCCAAGGCAGCATCTCCTACCTGTTTAACAAGTGTTAAACTATTGATTTTAGCATTACTTCCACAAATTAAAATAGGGTGTTGTTGACATCCTCAAGAGTGGTACCCACAACCGAGTCCATATGTTCCTTTGCAGACCAAGAGACAACAAATTGTCCCTCGGGTAAGGCAAACTGATCCCTCCTTCAACTATCAGCTCACTGGCTGGTTTTACTCACATCCAAGACGCTAGTTGATCTGAAAATGACCAAAAAAAGAAGAAAGAAAAAGAAAATGAATATGAAAATGAATCCCAACAAATAACAAACCCTCTATCGTACCATTTGTTCTTGAGGAGATGTCCCTTCAGTGTCCTGCAGTTTTGGTGGGCATTTTGTAGTATTCTGAAACCTACACAGGGGTTTAAAAAAGGATTTGCAGGCAACATTGCAAAATAAGAAAGTGTTAGTACCTGAGGTGGGACTGACTATTATCTAAGTCATCATATGTGATTTTCTTGGATACCACTGGTAATTACACTTGTACAAGAAGCTCTTACCTTTATTAGTCCAAAAATATATTAAAATGCACAATTGAATGTGCTTCTCCTTGGCAGGCACCATATTCTGTCCTGATAAGTGAACAGACAGGACAGTGGAAGCCATTGCCATTCTTATACTGTAGAGAAAGTGTCTGCTCCAGAAAAAAAAATAATTGATCCATGAAACTAAATAAAATACACCAAACATATAACACATCATTGAATTTTTATATTAATTTATTACTCACTATTAACGTCATATACTACATACTTTACGTTTCTTAAGTGCTCAAAACATCCACCAACTGTACAAAGTGCCATGAATATAGCAACCGACATCAATAAGAAAAACCTTTATATTAAACCTTCACACCTGAACACACCAAACCTACTTTGTTTTATTTTTTTCATTAAAGCCAAATAACGTTTAGCCTATCTGCTATACATCGTAGACCGACTGCTTACCTGAACCGCCATATCTCCCTTTCTTTAGCGGGCTGTCAGTCCAGGCGAGTAACCACGCCCTGTTTTGGAGCCCACCCCGTTTTTGAATTCCCCTCCCCCATTTGGAGATCTCCGGTCTGCAGTTATATATCCACTTGGAGAACCTCAGTGTGGACTGACAATGTTACGCACCTCCACCATACGTGATGCCATCGCCTGGCATGGACGAGACCAACAACCCCATGAAAACGCTTTTACAACAAGGCGATTTGGTGCATCCAGTGGGGACATAATTACTGGTTTAGAAGTGACTTATACCGTTTTTACACATTGCCATCATGCATGCATAAACAAAACCCTGTCTAAATTTGATGATCGGAGGAATGACAAACAACAACACACCTACCAGCAACTTACAACTTTAACCACTGATTTCTAGTCGGGACCTCTTTTGGAAGGGCACCCCTAGTAGTTTCGCTTCAACAATGAAAACACGGTGGGCTCGAGTGAGCGGAGGCAAGCTGGAGAACGGCGCCAGCTGTGCGGGCAAACCACATGTGATGAGCCCAGGCTGGACTCCACTTCATCCACAGTGAAGGCCGATCCGGAGATTCACAGCGCAAAGTTGTATTTCCTCAGCGACCAGCATGGATCAGCTCTAGACATGAAGCGAATATAGTCCTCTTTTGGAAGCTAAACAAAGTAGTTTCGACCTTTCACAAATAAAAAAAGCATGTTCCACATCATGGCTGACGACGCGAAACACACACAATATACAACCCCCATTGGGAATAAAAGTTACGCCTTCTTGCTTTGCTAAACATTTGGGTGGCATTATGCAATCCTTACTCACATCGTGACTTAGACGTGGGTGAGTGGTAGAACGAGCCTTTTAAGGGGGGTGTGGTTCTCTGTAAATTTTATAAAGAATATCTTGTTGGTTTTGAGACTTTAAAATCGCATCACACATAAAGATGGAGATGACAAATTACCATCAACCAACAACAAAGAGTTGTCTCTAACTGTTCGCACCTGTGATAAAGCCATCACACACAAACACAGGTATTGATCTCATGACAGGGTACATGTCCTTTAAACATATTTACACAAAATCCTCGGAACTTTAGACTCTATGTTTACAAGGTAATAAAGATAGCGATTTTTTTACCTGATTTTTGCCCATAGGTTTGAGAGGGAACCTCGCCGAACACATATGACCATCCTGTTGTGTAACAGTCCCGTTTTGTTCTGATGTGTCCAGGGACCATTGATCTATATTATTCTCTATCTAGTCACCGGTCACGACTTAAATTCGTGACCACTGATCAAGAATATAAAAAAAAAAAAAAGATATAATATATACATATATATAGTCTATAATAGAGAAGGTAGAGGCAAATATACATTATTTTGGACCGACCGGCAGTGTTTAATTAGCAACAGTCATATTTTCAAATTAGAAAAGGTTAACACTTTCATTGGCCACCTTTCCTGGATGAGACAGCCAGAATTTACCAATCATGATCAAAGCAATAAGGGTAAAAACCACCAATAAAATTGTTTCAGCTTGGTAACGCAGACGAAACGCATTAAGTTTTTGTGTGGTTAGATGTTTTTTTTTTATATTTTTTTTTTTAACATGCCTTTAGATTTTACAATAGGTTTTGTGATCAAAATATTGTAAATCCTAATAAAATAATGATCTTAATTTTAATAGGCAGAAATTTCTTTTGTATGCTGTTCAAAGACTATAGCTGTGTCGCCCAAATGTCGAGCATCTATACACTCATACACTATAAAAACATGGCTGAGTCAAACATGTTGTGTATTAATTATATAAGGTTATCTTGCCATTCATAATTGGAGTAGGATAGCCCCGCCTCCCTTCGTTACGTAATTAAATCTGCGACAGTTTCGTGCTGAAATGTCCAACATTACACTTCATTTTTTCGGTTAAGTGGCATCATCCGGTGTTTAAAGTGCACTTTTTCCGTTTTGGAATTTTCAATGTGAACACACTATTACACTGACAAAACACATTCTGTTGTGAGTGCACAAGTAGGCAACCTTATAATCCACACAGACATGTCTTGTATAGTTTTGAATGGGGATAAAAATGCTAGCTCAATATGCTGCTCAATCGCCAGGAGACACCCCCTTCTGACTGAAAGGGCGTGCGCGTACGCTAATCATAAAGTCAGCTGTCACTGCAGCTGGAATTAGAAGATCTAAGTGTGCTATAGAAACAGTTCAGCGTTTCTGAGATGTGGCTCTTGAGGACTGCCGCATGCCGCACTGGCTGATCTAGCCTGAAAAAAGCTGTTAATAATGCTATGAACCCAAAAGCCACAACATTTGACAGTTGCTAGATTTCAAATACAGAAATGTAATCATAAAGCTTAGTGAACAGCGAGAATTTGATGTTTCCCATTCAAAGACATAGGAGTTGCATTTACATGCTGAGAGGGAGTTTCAAAGATGGCCACTAAGTGACTTGTCTTCAACAGCATCAAAAGTCCTTAAGACATTAAATTGATTCAACATACAGATCTTAAATTCAGTGACTTTAGAAAATTCAAAAAGATTTACAAGTGTTTAACCTCATCATTTAGCATTAACATTGAAGGTCGGTCATGTGCTGGCTAGGAGCACACAGACTTAGTCCCGATCAGGTTTTAATAGTAAGGATGATCCTCTCTTGCACTCAAGGGAGACCTGGGAGAGAGAGCTGGGACTGGAGCTTGACGAGGAGCTGTGGAATAAGGCTCTAGCTAAAATTAACTCTGTCTGCATTTGTGCTAGCTTGAATCTTATTCAGTTTAAAATTGTTCACAACAGAAGTGATTTGAAAATCATATAATATTATTATAGATGATGAGTGAAAACATTTTGAGGTTGGGTGAAGTTGTGCACTTTCATTGAATTTATATCAGAGACAAGGGCAGGAGATGGTCACTCCAACCTTCTGAGCAATAATCCAACATCAAAAAAATCCATATTTACAGTGCTAGGTGGTATTTGGCAACTCAATATGGCAGCTGTAGTCTTGCAGTTAAAAAGAGCCAAAAAGAGGCATGGCTTGTTTGTTTTAATCTATGCACTGTGTATGGTCCAGCCTGAAAAATAAGCAATTTGAGCTAAAAAGCATAATTTATAACACTGAACTTTTTTTTTTTTTTTTTTTGAGAGATTTTGATTCAGGCTCCAGAAGTGTCCTGTCTGCCACACCTACTTTGTGGTATATTAAAACCAAGCGGTTGATTTTAACAACACATAAAAATTCCAAGGACATTATACTAAAAAATTCACATAAATCACCATTTCTAACTATGCTTGTCATCAGATAGAAACCTTTTGATAACAAAACTCAAACGCTGTTATTTTCAAATAAAACACTGCACGTGACATAAGTATACATGTACTTTTTATGTCGAATTTAAGCTGACATCTTAATAATACTCCTTAATAACTAGACATATATTAATTATTATTTAATTTTGAAAATCGTAATCATTTACCGTACTTTTGTTAATTCTATTATTTTTAGTCACATATTTGTATTTACATATTAAACTAATAAAAATAATAACCTTCAATTTGCATACACTCTGTACAGGATAATCAGCGACTTGCCTGGCATTAATAAACATGCCTGCGCCCGTAGGACCGCCGTGCCGAGTGCATTTAAAATTTCTTTAATGATATAGCAAGCCACTTGATTATCAGCTTCATCCCATGGTCATTTGCCAAGTTATAGACAAGTTAAAAATAGTCTCTATCGATTTTGGTATTAGGTGCTTTAGTCGGTTATGGATGCGTCGGCTCTGGCATTCTGCCAGCTTTATTAAAGTCAGACACAGATATGAAATAGTGCAAGATGCCTTGCCATGCATTACCACATATAGAATTTTAAATGCACTCCATGGCAGGCAACTCAACCCTCCACATGTCATGGATTTACAAATCCCCCTTTAATGCACACTATCAACATACATAACCACACACACCACACACATACACACACACACAAACACTTTTACACACACACACACATATATATATATATATATATATATATATGTATTATAGTATATAGATCTAGATTTTACATGCTATTAAGTGAATTATTAAAAAAACCCGATATATATATATATATCATATTAGATATATCGATATATAGAATATAGATAAGAAAATTTATTTTACCATTTCAGTCACGATTTGTTAAGGTTAATAAATTAAATTATTTTAACAGCCACAAATGATGCTCACTAAAATAATATTGTCATTAGTAATAGATTAAACAAAAGGAAACAAAAAGAAATGCAATTAAATAAAAATAGGAAAAATGTCCTAAGTAACAACAACAAATTAAAACAAACTCGAATGATAGAAATTCTTAAAAAAAAAAAAATAAATGCAATGCAAAAAAAAAAAAAAAAAAAAAAAAAAAAAAAAAAATAATAATAAAAAAAAAAAAAACTAATCAGCATAAAAATAGAAGAAGAAAAGAAAATGGATGTGCTAACATACAAACAAAAAAAAATAAAAAAAAAATAAAAAGAACAATATAGAATGAATCGGAAAAACCCAATGACTTATTAAGAACAAGCAAAAATTACAAATAAAAAATCCAATGAAATAAAAATAAAAATGGGAGCCCAGTGCTAAAAAAATAAATCCCTGAATACCCATGAAAAAAAAAAAAACGAAAACATTACATCGTAATTATATAAAGAGTATAAAAACCACGCGGGGCTTTTCTTCGGTGAGAAAGAGAGTATGCAAATCTCCTCATAAAATTCGTCGAAACTGCGCAAAATCAACCGACCTAACGAACATTGGGTACGCATGCCACCGTAAAATGCTAGCAGATAATAAGGCTCACTGAAAACAACATAAAAAAATGCCCCTGTCTAGAATAACTTAAAAAAAAGAAGACAGAGACGGTTATAACAAACAAAAAGCTGGCCAAAAAAACAACTTCGACATAACAACGGGAAGTCTTATCAGGGTTGGAGATCTTCATAAAAATCAAAAAGCTAAAATGAAAATATACACTAAATAAAATATAAAAATACAAAGAAAATGAATGCTACAAAAAAAATTGAGGCAAAATATGCGTCACGTTTGAAAAAATCCAAAACTAAAAAACCTAAAAATGAAAACTGTGGTCATAAATCTGAGACATACAAACACAACAACCCCTAAAAACTTCCACAAGTGATAATTTAAAAAAATAATTATAAGTAAACCTCTAGGTTATTTAAAAAAAAATAAAAAATAAACCAAAAATAAAATAAAAATGTCCACAATAAAAAAAAAATAAAAATAAAAAAAAATAACAAAAAAAAAAAAAAAAAAAATAATATATAAACATCACACCTAATAATATTACATGGTGGTTACACTATCTATAAAGACTATGTAAACAAAAACCAGCACCAAGCGCATAAAAAAGTAGCTAACCAAGTAAAAATAAGAATTAATATTCTATGAGAAATATTTAGGATATTAAGAGATATAATTATGGAGAACAAAAATAATAATATAAATAAAGAATAACACGTTTTCTAGTACAAAATACATCATTCAAATACGACCCAAAATACTTATTATTATTATATAAATATTTGTTCAAATTTATCACACAAATCAAAAACAAAATTAACTACAAAAATTATGAGAGACATATATAAACCGTCCTCTAATATAAATAGACTTTATAAAGATAGATATAAAAAAAAACCCAAAAAAAAAAAAAAACAAGATAAAAAAAAATAAAATAAAAATAAATTAAAAGAAGAGTAATAAACCAAGGAAAAAATAAAATAAAAAAAAACTAAAAAAAGACAATCAAAAAATGAGATATTACAAAAATACATTAAAAAAAAAAAATTACAAAAATCAAAAAATTATAAACAGTAAAATGCATAAAACTATAAAAATAGAAAATAAAAGAAAAATAAAAAAAATAAACAAAAAAAAAAAAAAAAAAAAAAAAAAAGAAAAAAAAAATAAAAAAAATAAAACTTAATAAAAAATAATAAAATATAAAAAAAAAAAAAAAGAATAAAAAAAAAAAAAAAAACAGAAAAAAAAAAAAAAATACCAATGTAATAAAACATCAACAAACAATATAGAAAATAAAATATAAAAATAAAAAAAACCAAACTAAGGAAAACAAAATAAATAAATAGAGATATAACAAAGAGACAAACTAAAAATAAATTGTTATTTTTAAAGCAAAAACGAAAGAAAATGAGTTTAAAAAAGACACAGAGTATAGAATTACTATTTAAAAAAACAAAAAAGAACTAATAACACAGACGTCAATAACAATATATCTAAAAACCAAACAAATAATTATAGAAAATATATCAAAAAATCAAAAATATTTAAATCTAAAATTAAATTCTAAAATTTTTAATTTAAAAAAAACAATTAAAATAATATAGCAATCAATAGAAATAGCAAAAATGTCATAAAAAGTAACAGAATAGAAAAAGACAGCTTGATAACAAAAAAAGCACAATTTAGTCTAATTCACAATAAAAACTACAGAAGGTCAGAAACAAATTCATAACCTGTAAATAAAAAAAGATTGAATGTTAGGTTGTGGCCAATAATGATGAAAATAAGGGGACCAGTGAAAAAGTGCTTTATTATTTAACACATCCAACCATGCCCCTGTACACAGCCCAGTAGAAGAAAAAGACAAATAAATACCAAAAGAATTCAAGTAACAAATGAATAGCCCTGTAGCTCACAATAATCAAGGTCATAATAAAAATATTGTACTGCGGCGAACATAACGGGGGGAATCAGAAAGCTGCGGGTTAAAATAAACAAGGAAGCAAAAAAACCATTATTAAAAACATAAAACAATATTAAACAACGAAAAAAGAACCTTAAACAATACAATATAACAACTCTAAAGAGACAAAAAAAAAAAAAAAATCCATAAACTGGGCCATTAGGCTCAGTCAGTTAATCTGGGAATCATAAGGAGTCTCGATTATGATATATATAATAAAAAATAATAAAATATAATCATGTGCACAATATTCTCTCAAGAAAACCACCTAATCGCCTCATCAAAAAAAAAATGAGATTAATTATAAAATAAAAATAAAAAAAAAATAAAAAAAAAAAAAATAATAAAATTGACAATAAAAAAAAGGAAATAAAAAAAAAAAAGAAAAAAAAAAAAAAAAAACTGCACCTCTGCCGTTTCTTAATGTCAACGCTACACCACATGACAATAATAAAAAATATCACACAAAAACAACTGCCTAAGATCTTTACTCACAAAATACACCCTCAAAAAAATCCTGGAAAAGCACATGTGAAAAAAAAAAAAGTAAATGAATTAAGCGTACGTCCTGGCCTCAATACGCCACATGCTACTAGCATCACAAAACAAACAAGTAGTATTCAAATCAAAAATAGAAGCCCTGCGAGATACCTGGATCCGATATGGCAGCATAAAAACTACCAAACAATAGGAAAATTTAACTCAGCAACATACATACTATAACCCAATATGTTCACGCCGAAAAATGAGAGCATAACTTGCCCTAGATAAACAGGGATCCTGATATTTGAACTATCACAACAAAAGTAAGATGCATAAATCCATGATCCAAAAAAAAAGAAATTAAAAATATAAAGCAAATAGATAATAAATCAGAGAATTTGAAAAAAAAAAGTATAAAAATAAAAAATATAAGAATAAAATAATTTTAAATATACCTTAAGTATAGACAAAAATAAATAGTTTAATGTATAATCTGCACAAAAACTTGGAGGAAATGTCAATAAAACACATAAAGAAAGCCATATATCATTACACAAAAAAAGTATCATAAAATCTGAGAAATAGTTTACATCCCGCATCTAGAACAAACATAACTACTAGAAAAAATAAAATGAAATTTGGGGAGGATAAGATAAGAGAAAGATAATTTAACAAAAAAAAAAAAAAACAACATAAAAGTGCATGACATAAAAAAAAAAAAGAAACAATAAAAGATGCAAAATAAAAAAAATATTCAAAAACTGTATGCCAATCAACGAAAAAAAAAATGACCAAAATTACTTTGAACTGAATGGAGGGATGTATAAAAAACCATATAAATATAAATATTTCTCTAATTCGTAATATGTATCATGAATAGTAGTCCAACGGGTTTATGATTTTTTTTTTTATTTTTGTAATGGCCCTTATGACTGGTTTGTGGTCCGGGTCACCCATATTGAGAAATCTGTGAATCTTGTCTGTGCTATTTAGCATAACAATGTGAATATATAGGAATAGATCTCATGATGTTGAGAGGACCCACCCTGTGGCCTGCATGATGTGCGAAAAGGTCAAGTTCCTGTCACAGCTCTGGAGGCGACAATCCGTAGTGCTCGTTAGGGACTGGAAGCGCGGATTTTTTCCAAACATTAACAATCCCACGATGCAGGGGGGGCAAGGACAGATGCAAGGGGAGATGCAGTATTCTCTCAGGAAAGCCCTGCAGCTTGGCTGAAGCCCCTTTGGGCAGCACTTTGAGAGCCAGTGAGAGTCCCTGAGACACAATCAGCATGACAAGAGAGTTTTGTTGAGAAGAAACAAGCATCAGAGGACATTCAGCTTTCTTAAAAGGTGCTCTTGGAGACACATAACATGTGACATACAGTCTTTAGTTTGTAGTGGAAAGTATTTTCACAGCTGTTCGGATGATATCTCTACATTACAATCTGTGGGAGTGTTAAAAGAGGACGTAGTGTTTTCATTTAAATACGTCATTATCTCATTCCCTGCACACTGATCAAAACTGTTCCCTGCAATACTGACACACACACACGACAGTAATGGATTCCCACCTTCATGTGATGATACAGTATTTTACATATTTAAAGAATAGCCTACATAAAGAATAACCACATACAAACTAATACCATGTTTTTGATCATATTGTATCTCACTGATTAATTAAATAATTTCCCCTGCCTCGCTTTTGTTACACCTACACAAATTAACTAATTGTAATAGGCCTAATCTTTTGTCCACATCATGACCCATAGAAAAATTGGATTAATAATGGTAAATTCTAAATTTACCACGACTGTGTCAGAAATATTCTTATTATGTGTCATTTTACGCATTTCACAAGACGGCATGGACTCTGTCCCAAAACATTGGCGGAAATTGGGCTAATCCCACGCTGGTATTCCGCGTGTGGCATACACCAGGACCCCCGCTTATGGTAATGAATATGTCCGAGAGGTTTATTAGGGGGCTAAGCACCCAAAGTAAAGAGGCCACCTATTATATTCCGCTGTAGTTACTCTTTTTCTTTCGCTATTGAGTCTAGTGGCAGCCCATAGACCCCAATACCATTACAGGAAAGTTGTGGAAATTTAAGTAATAATTGATAGAGGACCCCCCCCAGTCAGAACAGGTCACCATAACAAATTTTGGGTATCTAACTCAAACTCTTTAGCGCCAACACTTGTCCAAAATTGCACTCATGTTTACGACTAATAACTTCTGAACCGTTCAGGACACAGAAGAAACATCTTTGGCTCTCATTGCTTGGCTCAAGGGGTCAAATGAAGTCCCAAAATTTGAAAAATTGTACGGTGTTGGAGTTTTTTCGCTATTTTAAATTGTTTGAAAAACCTACTTTTATCGAACTCGTCGGAGGACGGTTTGTCTGATTTTCACCAAAATTGGCTCAGATCATCTTCAGACCATGCTGGCAAAAACGTGTTATGGACATCACCTGTGATTAGTCAAAAGGTTCTTGAATAACGCACAAAATGAATTCAACCATAAAAAGCACGCAAAAAAACTTTGGATCCTGAGGCTGTATTTCTGCAACAGTTTGGCCTATTGGAGACCTCAAACTGGAGCTGCGTTAACAAAATGGACTGTAGACTATTAAAGCCTTAACAAATCTACAGGTAAAAATGATTTGATTGGTACTATCTAATATTTGGTCCATATAATAATTATAACCGTCAATAATTATAATCCGTAGTCAGCCCTTCATTATCTTAAAATAAATCCTCTTCAGGTGAATGATACCAAGATCCTCAAATGACTTAGTTACGTAATGCTGGTGTTTTAATGTATCGAATCCTAGAAAAAAATTAGGTATTTAACTGGCCCAAATGGAACTAAAGAGTAGAAAGTGCTAAACCTATTAACTGTGTATGCATTGTTTCAGAACAATTTGTGGAACTTGCTTTTTAAAAAAAAACAAATATGAGTGGAGATTCCTAAGACTAATATCATATCGGCTCATTGACATACCTCCTGTAGAGGGTGGCGTGACCAGCACGCACCTAAGGCCATACCTGACACGGCCGATCTATCTCTTTAATGATGTTGAAGTGTTCTTTAATCTCGAAGCTTACATAAGCTCTGAGATGTCAACCAGCCACTGTATCCAGCCTGGCCCCATCAAGACTGCACGTCTCCACCTCACTGGACGCCCAGTTCAATCATTGAACTGCCTGTCCTGGGAAATATTAAAATAATATAAATTGTATTATATATACACTTTTCTGAAAGTCAGAAACTCGTATTACTGGAAATGACATCACAGTAGCCCCTTGTAGACCATCATGACTGTTAAAACAATTTTGCCAGGGCCCTAAAAATAAATATCATTTCTTCTAAAAAAAAAAACAAAAAACAAAAAAAAGAAAAAAGCAAACAAAAAAAAAGGAAAAAAAACGGTGCAATCTCTTGGAGAGAAGAAAAAGCTTCAATTGGGCTCTCGTACCAAACACAGTACTTTTTACACATAATGACAGTTGGTAACAAAATAGACAGAAAGATATTCATCTGTAAAATTGATGATTAGCTTTTGAAACCATTGCATCCGTAACATACACATTTCGGGACAGGGCTTTAGTTCTGCTGGTCCTCGTCAATCATTCAATGAAACAATCAAACAAAATTCTCCTAAGCGTCCCACCTCTCCTTTTTTCCCCTGAACACTCACTAATTACATTCCAGCTCTTGTAAAGCTCATATGCTTTTTGAACTCTCTTGATAACTCTGTGTGTGCATACAAAACATGTGTACATAACCAGCCGTGATCAGGAGAATGAATACAGAATGTATGTGGTTGCATGTGGGAGATCTATTGAGTGTGGTTTTTGCATATATGATTCTTTCCTTCCTTTTCAAACATTCCTTTATTTAAACAGGTTTTTTGTCGAGTAACACTGCCATAACTGTTTGTTTTATTTTAAATGAAAAATAATAGCTGCATGCACTTACTGAAGAAGAAACAAATGAAAAACATTGAGGTCCATGGTATGATGCTCTTAATTTCTTTGCTTTTTAATATTGACGACTCTACTTTTTTTGACACCTTATCAGGACCTGATATGATTTATACTTCATTAAAAACGCGACTCATAGCACAATAATCACACACAATATGTTTTGTGCAGGCTTTTTGGTTAGTTGTTGTTGTTTGTTTTTTTTTGCAGAAAAGCAGTTTTAAAATCTACTTTAAAATAAGTCCCATTTATACGGACAAATAAAAAATGCATTTTTTCCGATTAAATATTATCAAATGCCTTTCAAATGCATTGTAAATTTGAGAAAAAAATTTTACTTCATATTTCTTTTTTTACAAATCACTGTTTCTGCTCCAAAAGTAATACAAATGTTTTATTTTGCTCCACATGCAAAACTGTAAATTCAGATTAGCACAAAAAATGCATGCAATACAATGCACAGGATTTAATTTTATAGACAAATCTGCCATTGTTAGCTGTGTAATAATGGCTCTCTCTCTCTGCCCTTCTCTCACCTCTCTCTGCAGCTGTGCAAAGGATCAGGGCACCCAGACGCGCAGCAATAGGCAGCAGTGCTTCAGCCAAAGCCGATGCAGAGCACTGCGAAAGTGAGGACTCCTGTTCTTTGAGCTCCTGGATTGCTTTATATGGATGAAACACCCACTCTGGAAAGAGTTACGTTTTCTGAGGTGTTGACTCCACCAGCATGGGCAGCACACGTAAACACATGTTCACTCACATATTTCAGACACATAAAGCTGAGACGTCATATCATATTTCCCTAAATATGTTTATGTACATTCAGACACAAACTGAGTTGGCCTTAGTTAATGACAAAAACACTGGATTCATAATTTTAGAACTGGCTTTTTTAGATATAGAGTAGTTAATTATCAGACACCTGAAACACATGCATTTTTTTGTATGAGGAATATGGTCATATATGTGCATTTATGCATGTATGTACTGTGTCTAGCTTTTTAAAGAACAGTTTATCATTGTGATCAAAGGTGACATACTCCCACAGCACCATCAGGATTCTATATTCTTATAAGCCATTCAGCAGTGCTTTTATCAAACAGACAGTGTTTTTTTTTTTTTATAAGAACAGCACATCATAACATGTAAAAAAAATGCTTTTGATTAGTTTGCTAGTCAATGAATAGAGTTTCAGAATTTAATTGTTTTTACAAAAAAAGAAATTAATGTATTTTTTTAAAATTAAATTCCTCACACTGTCTATAAAATCATTTCAATTGAATTTAATTTCAGAAATTAGTTTCTATAATTATCAGTATTAAAATTAAATTCCTCACACTTTTTTGCCTTAAATTTTAAGTATATGTTTTTTATACTCTAAAATGATTGTGTGTAGAAACAATTTTCACTCAGAAATTGCAAGTGAATTTCACTATTACAAAAGAAATAACAAATGAAACACACTGCATTAAACATCAAATTTTGATGTAGTAAAACTAAAAATAGTATTTTCTTGTAAAATTCACTTTTACAACTTATTAAAAATATTTTTTACACTATAGATTGAAGTGGGGGGATATAAAACTATTTTTTTTTTTACTTTTGTTCAATTCATTTGAAAATGATCTTGGAAACATTTTAACATATCTTCATTATTACTTTATCATTTATTAGTTTTTTTGTTTGTTTGTTTGTTTGTTTGTTTTGTATTCCTGCAAATTTCCTGAAACTTGTGTCCCAGATCCAGACTTTTAATCCTGTTTCACTGTAGATTCAAGATCATGAGCAGGAAGGTCATCAGTTTTCACTTAATCAGTCATATTAGCGTCTACTTTGACACTGAGTTATGTCACGGTGGCTGAGATCTCTTAGACACTGGGACAGCAGCGCAGGAGCATGATGACTCTTCCCAAGAGGCCAGTGGGAATGGAATTACAGTTCAGTGTGGACAGAGCGCTCAGCTAAACCCCTGCTGCTGCATATTTCTCATATTATCCAAAATATGCATCACATGCGAACATGCTACTCTACTCTCTCTCAGTGACCTAGAATGTTCTTACCAAATCAAAGAGGAAAAACAAAAGCAGGAACAGAATTTACTATAATGGTTTCAGCTTAGATAATCTTAGTTCATTGCCACCGGAATGCTAATTTGGGGTGAAAAAATCACTGCCTGGATTTGAAAGCGATCACACTGCAGTGTGGGAGTGATTTAGAGTGATTTTGTTTCCCACGTGTGTTAATAACGGGAGTGGATCATGGATTTCTTACCACCTGCTGTCACAGAATAGATTCGCATGAACACTATAATCAGATTACATATCGAGTTCTAGACTGTACGCCACTGTGTTTTGTGTGACTCACTTGGCATTTGCAATCACATTTATACTGTAAATTACACTCACTATAAGTTGAAAAGGGAATTCCTGCCTTTAAAAATCATCAAATTTCTCATTTGTAGATTTCCATTTTATTGTATTTGGACATAAAAAGGAATGTTCTGGGTTTAATATAAGTTCCTTCAAAAGCTTTTTGTGGCATTATAATGTTGAGTACCAAAAATAATTACAAATAATGTTAACATGCCCCCATTTGATTAAAACCAACAAACAACTTACTGTACTAACTGACCAAAAAAAAAAAAAAAAAAAATGGAAATTGAGAAATGCCTTTATAATAGGCAAATTATGTGTAGGATTGTAAAAAGAAGAATGAGCATGTTATGCATATCTTTTTTAATTTAATTTAATTTAATTTAATTTAATTTAATTTAATTTTAATTTAATTTAATTTAATTTAATTTAATTTAAGCTTTCGTTAGCTATAATTTAATTCTAAATTATGTAAATAATTTACATTTAAAATAGCTAAAATTCTTACAGGCTAATACTCTCACTGGGATCACATTCTTTTGATCAGAGCTTAGGCTGGATTTTGAGTTGGACTGTAAAGCGTGGTGAAGACAGATGAATATGACACTAATGAACGAGGTGGTTTCGATACCATCACCACATGCGATTGCAGTTGAGATATGTGCCCAGTGGCCTTCACCTTATGAACATTTCCCATCATTCTTGCATTGTAATCATATGATGAGTGTCTTAGGTGCAGCAAAGATGTTTAGTCTTATCAAAACCCTTTTTAACATTTTATTACAATTATTATTTTTATTTATTTATTTATTTTTGCATAAGTTTGTGTATTGTATTTTGGAGATAAAAGACAATTACATTTTATTGTTTTATAGTCATAGTTTAAGGCTTATATTACTGTTTGATAGTTTGGTTCAGTAAGATTTTTGTATATATTATCTATATATATAATATATCATATCATAATATATATATCTATATCTATATATATATATATTATAATATATACCGTACATATATATATTAACAAAACAAGAGAGATTTTATTTTTTATTTAGTACTGTCCTGAGTAAGATATTTTACATAAAATATGTTTACATATAGTCCACAAGACAAAAAATAAATAAATAAAATAAAATAAAATATTTGCTGCCCTTCAAAGGTTTGGGAACCCAAAATGTACCTTGAATGAGAAAGTACAATTTACCTTGATCTTCAAATTCAAAAAGTTTTCACCTCTAGCTCTCAATGCAGTTATAATGTTACACACACACACCAAAAAATCTATTTCAAATAAATGCTGTTCTAAAGATTTATGAAAATGTATCACAGTCTCCACAATGTATCACGTCTCCAAAAAAACTATTAAGCAGCACAACTTGAACAAAATTGATAATAATAAGAAAATATAAGTTTTGTGAGCAACAAATCAGCATATTAGGATGATTTCTGAAGGATCATGCAACATTGAAAATTAGAGTAATGATGCGGAAAATTCAGCTTTGCATCACAGGAAGAAATTACATTTTAAAATATATGAAAATGGAAAACAGTTATTTATTATATTTATATTTTACAATATTGCTGTTTTTACTGTATTTTTTATTAAATAAATACAGGCTGTCTGAGCATAATATGCTTTCAAAAACATTAAAAACTTGCAGAGCTCAAACTTTCATAGAGTAGTGTATGTAAGACAAAATAATTTACTATAATGAAAAACAACAACAACAAAAAAAAACACTATGGTATGGTCGCAGACACTATATACCACACAACCCGATATGGAAGTGTCTGGAGGAGAGAGATTCTCTCCAGTGTTAAGTGTTGAGAATTGCGAGGCACGAGCCCCTCGCTGCCAAGCCCAGCAGGAGAACGCTGACTATGATGTAGTGGGGTAGCAGCAGGATTACACAAAGCCATAAAGGTGACAAGAATGTCTGAAACTTCCCATATCTTCCTATCGGTCTCACACTTACACTCAAACGGACACCAAATCCACCATCCCAGTGTCTAGCAGGCAAGATACGAAGTGTTTTGTCAACAAAGAACATGGCAGCAGAGTGTTGTCTTCCAGAGAGTATGAGAGAGGGCTTTCAATCAAACCCAGGCATGGTGTGATAGTACAGACAGCAGCTCTCACTTCTAAAACAGTCAGGGAATGTCGATCTCCCGCTAGTCATCAGAACAAACAAAGGCAGTAATGTGAGCCAAACAATGTGTGTTAATGTTCACCCTCGGTGCCCTGCGATTCCTCCTGCAGCCTTCTGTGCATTTGTATGACATGGCTGTTACATAAAGAATATAGCATACTGTAAAAAATGTGTGCAATTTTAACTGGGAATGAATGCTACAACAAAACCTGTTAATTTTAAACAATAAATTCAAAATGTAGATTATATTGAAAGACAATGCATGTTCGTTTACAGTCATCTAAACTAATTGTACAATCAGTCCTTTAAGTCCTTTAAGTTCTTTAAGATGCATCATGTTTGCATATCTATAGCTATTTCTTCTTATATTTGTTGTTTATTATTTATGCACTTTTTTATGTTGTTCATTTAAAGTTTATTGCATTAGTTACGGTGTTGATGGTGTTTTGTTCATGTGTTTCATACAGTACGTTGTTCATGAAAAGTCCACATTTCATGACCTTATTGCTCTTTTATTTTACCACCTGTATTATTATAGTATATTCTGAAAATACTGTAAAAGTGATTGATGTCGTTCAGATTGATATTGACATTATATCAGGAGGATATAGTATTAATTATAGGATATTTTATAGGATATGTATAATACAGACAGATGTTCAGTAATGGATCTCATGAAGATATCTGAGTCATATTTGACATTGTGAGATTATTTGTGAGATTATTTTCATGATATTTAAAGGAATAGTTCACCCCAAATTTTAAACCTGGTGAAAATGTACTCACCTTTCTTCATCAGAACAGATTTGGAGAAATTTAGCATTATATCACTTGCTCACCAATGGATCCTCTGCAGTGAATGGGTGCCATCAGAATGAGAGTCCAAACAGCTGATAAAAACATCACAATAATCCACAAGTAATCCACACCACTCCAATCCATCAATTAACATCTTGCAAAGTGAAAAGCTGTCTGTTTTTAGGAAACAATTCCATCATTCAACTTCAAACCATTGCACCCAGCTAAAGTACGACTTTTTTTTTTTTTTTTTTCGCTAGAGGAAGCATTATTCTGGATAATGGACTTTTTGTGAGAAACCATGTTTTAAAGTGCTTTAATGATGGATTAATTTCTTAGTTACAAACATGTCTATCAGATCTGAGTTTGCAGCTCCACTTTCTCGCCAGAAGAAAAGCCCTGTTTACTTTAAATGAACATTTCTCATAAACTTTGTTTTCTTATTGTACTGTGTATTTATTTATATATTTGTTTATTTGGTGGTGAAATATGTCTCACACATGTTCTAAGCAACATTCATTCTCAAAACAAACCGAAGAAGACCTGATTTTAGCTTTGACTGAATTTGCTATTCTAATATCTTTTTGAGCTGAAATAATTAGTATTTTTTATTTTTTAAATCAGTACAGGATTCTAAAGAACTTGACATCTGATACCTGATAATAGTAGTAATAATTAGTCCTAGAGGTATTGGTGGTCTTTAGTTAGTTTTATATTTAGTTGGAAATGTGCTGGCAGAGAGAGATCAGTGATGTTCATGCTGCATCTTGTGACCGTACCCTCTGAAGACCCATGAGTGACTGGAAAATAGATTTAAGTTTGTATCAGCTTTCACTTATCATATAAAACAAGTTAATGATCTGTGAAAATGATCATTAAAGGTCAAGCCCATTACATGTTTAACATATTTCTATTTAGAGAATAATATACAAGCCATATCTCTTTACACTTTCACAAGCACTTTTTATAGGCAGCATGGATTGGGGAGAAGCATAATTCTAAAATTATTAAGCATCCATCATTTCTAGCTGCTTGTGTTGGCGTTTTATAAACAACAGCTTTAAATGCAGGACAAACAACAACAGTGTCATCTGGTGGTAGAACATGAGAATATCACCTAAATATTTTTTATTTTTTTTGTCGTCATGTCAGCAGAGTACAGTATGTGAGCGGAGCGGTGTGATTTTGACTGGAGCGAGGAGCGGATTTTTTAAAAGTCGGAGCGTCGTGGTTTTCACTCTCTCCAAGAGCGCTCCTCCACCACTCCATCACGAGTACAATTCATGCCAACAGCCTGTAATATAACTGCATATTTAGCAAGAATTCACGTTTAACATATTTACCCTTCTGCTGCAATCTTGGCCCATTCCTCACTTGAAAAAGATTTAGATCACTGATAATCACTCAGCTTTTCACATTGCCACTGCTTTCTTCAAATTCAACCAAATATTCTTAATGAGAATTAAAAATGGCTGTCCTGCAGATCCATAGACCATCAGTTTCAGTCTTTGCACCAAAGGCATCACATTTCTTGTCAAAATGGTCTGATACTTCAAAGAATCCATGATGTCCTTCATACAGTCATGATTTTCCAGGTCCTGCAATAGTAAAGTTCCCCCCATAACAGGACTGGTCCACCTCAAAGTTTGACCATGGAGGTGTTTTTCTGTTTGAACCAGCCGACATCCCGCCGATCCATGGGTCCAAAAAGTTTCAATTTGGTCAAATTACTCAATAAAACATTCTTTCAGAAGTCTACCCAAATGAATTTTAACATGTTCAACTCAGCCTTACAGGACATACTTGTCTAGTGTTCTTCTTATACTCAGCATTGAAATGTCTTTCCTTCTTTCATTGGGTCATCTTGCAAGTCTTTGGCTGTACATTGCAGGTTTTTCTCAGTTGCTCTGATCAAATTAATTTTGATATAGTGCTTTTTCTTCAAAACCCTCAAAGGTTTTAACATACTTTAAGCTAAAGAATACGGCTGCCAGCTGCGTCTCTGATCTTTTAATGTCTTGGAAGTCTTCAAGTAGCCTTAGACTGGTATTAAAATTAATCTCTATAGCTTTTGAGAGAGCTCTTCTGACTTTGCCATGTTTGCTGCTCAACTTCAGCACATGCATGACCTAAGTTTCTGAATGTGTAACAGCTCAAGCTAAATCTGATCATTTCTTCTTCTTCTTGTTTTTTTTTTTTATTTTATTTATTTATTTATTTATTTTTTCTAGAGACTTAATTGTGTTTTAGGACAGTTTTGTTCCCCACCTTACAAACAAGTGACTTAAAAACAGCAAAGTTGAGTAGGGGTTGAATAATTATGAAATAACTGTTTTATTAAAAAATGTATTATCACTTTTAATATGCCAGTAAACAGTTATAGGTGCAATTGATTATAAAATCATGGATCTTCAGAAAAGCTAAAGTTGTTCTTGTTGTGTTCTTTCTTTGATTTATTGTATATATTTATATTATTATTTTTTTTTTTACACTATTCAAACAGCAGTTCCTCACACTCCAGTCCAGTAGGTGGCAGAAATGCACATCATGTTGGTTTACCAACCACCGTAAAATGGAAAAGCAGGTGTACTTCAACACAGGTCAGCAAGGTGAATATCCAGGAACAGGACTGAGCATCCTTGCTGTTTTTACAGGAACAGCTCCCACAAAAAACCTGAAGATAAGTGTTTTGATCAGTGATGGTTTATGGATGAAATTTAACAGCTTTTAAGCTTACAAGCGCAGGTCATTCAGGATTAGGCCACATCATCCAGGATATTTCTTTGTTCATTTGTGTGTGTCTTTCTGCCACTTCACCTCAGCATACCTGACTTAGATTGTGGGGGGAAAACAATGCACTATTTCAAGCCTCCTCTCTTCCTCCTCCTTCTAGGCCAGGCATCACCTAATGCTGACCTTTCAAAAGAGGAAGCCCATTTAGTGAAAGCTCACACAATGTCGGGAAAGTGAAAGTTTCGGTTGTGCAAAAAGAAGAAGTTTACTGGCCTCTTACTGGAAAAGACCCCCTAACTCCACCTAGACTTCAGTTCCACATATTTGGCAAACAATAGAAAGCCTCAGCAAGCTGTGTTTACACCACCAGAAGGGAAATAAGAGGCGAGGTTAGAAATGTCATAGTGGGATGACACAGAATGAGTGAATTCACTTGTTATTGCCAACAGTTTATAACATCATTTGGGCTGCGCTCAATGTTCTGTTGTATTTGGCTGTGCTTAAACTCTTCCATTCAGTCCATTTCCTGCTAAGATTTTGTTCCACAACAGTTGACATTGATTCATTTGACAGACACTTACAATTTAAATTGGTTTGTGGTGCATAGAAGGTGTACAATATACAGTACTTTTTTCTATAAGCAGTATGTGCTCTTTGAATCAAACCCTTGGTGTTGCTAGCATAGTTTTGTTAATATAATATGCATATATGTTTTATGTTCACAAAGAAAGAGATGGCATGGTATTTTGATTCATGTGTTTTCGTAATGTTATTTGGTTTAATTTTTAATTCTTTAGCCCTAAATGAATATTCTGTCATTATTTACTCACCCTTGTGTAAGTTAAGAGCGAAAAGTAACATTTTTGGTTTATTCTTCACACAAAGCTGCCGCGAGACTTGAAATACAGCACATGAGACATGAACAACATTTATATTGTTCTTATGCTGTTTCTTTGTCCTTTTAGGAACTCAGCAGATCCTTCAAAAAATCTTCTCTTCACAAAGAAAATAACAGCACATGTATTTGGAAGAACATGACGGTGAGTAAATATTGCTGTTTGTTTATTTTTATTTATGAGCTATCCCTTTTGCATTATTTATTGTGTTAATGAAAATGTATGCCGCTAAAAAAAAAAAAAAAAAAAATGTTATTATATCAGCATTTTATTACATAATTAAAACATAAATTTAAAGATAAATGAATCAATTTAATGATAAAAATAATTGATTTTCAAATAATTTAAATTAAATTTGCACAAAAATCTTAAAATATACAGAAATTTATGCCTAAAACAAGGAAATTATGAAAATAAACTTGTGTTCTCTGTGTTGGATTTATCTGAAAACAAGACTAACGTAAATATACAGTGTCTTGTTCTAAGGATGTTGGGGTATTTTAAGACAAAAATACTGATTAAGAAGAAATGTGTTTTTATTTCAGTGATTTAGCTTTTTAGTTTTACTGTGGTACTGTAGCAGGTATTGCCAGCAGGGAGCGCTGTATGACAGCTAAAACACATCTTATGATACCACTAATAAAGAAGCTTGGCCTTTAAATTTACACAAGGTTCCTGGCTCTAACAATAATTCCCTTAGTCCAATTATTACTCATCTCATTTTAAGTCTT
The DNA here is from genome assembly GCF_018340385.1 of Cyprinus carpio. Taxonomy (NCBI): domain Eukaryota; kingdom Metazoa; phylum Chordata; class Actinopteri; order Cypriniformes; family Cyprinidae; genus Cyprinus; species Cyprinus carpio. Next base: position 302,637 of record NW_024879268.1, read on the forward strand.
GTGAGCGCATGGAATTTCCGTTCAGTGTCAGTAACCTTTTCCGAACATTTCATGTTTTTCTAGTAATGTTTATGTCTGTCCTCCCTCGCTCTGCTGTACAACATGATCTGCGGCCCCTGTTGTTTTTAGATAGTGTAATATCCCTTTGCTGACACACGACAGATTCTGTGGAATTACCCAGGAATTTTGCTTCCTATCCAGTAGAGTGTGTTTGTTCCGAGAACTACTTGAAAGTGTTTTCTTTTGTGGAATTTATGGAGATTTTGGGCATCTGGGATGATGGACCATTGACCATATTTGGGAAATTCACTATTATGCACAAGGCTGTCTGCTTCGGTCTAGCATGTTGTATTTTTTTGTATTGATTGTTTCATCCTGTAGTAAAGGGCTGAAATGCTCTTGTGATGCTAGACTGGAGTAAATGGTTCCCATGGTAACAGAGGAGTCTGGCTGCCACCCAGACCCTGCGCTGTGCTGGAACAGACAGAGCATTCTGGGATATAATACATCAGAACTACCACCATCACCTTACCTAACCCTGCCTCCCACACACACGTTTAAGAGTGCAGAGCCGCTTGCATAACTGTATCAATGTGTTATATTTGGAAATAGTATCCATCACCATTCAATAGTATCCATCACCATTCAAGCATTTTATAATCACTACAGTTATTTTAAAGCAGTGATTTTCAACGGGTTTTGCTTCAAGATGCAAATCAGATTCTAAATTTGAAATCATATGGTTACTAGAATTGTTTATTGTACAAATTAAAAACACTTTATACTAATATGGCTTACAAGCTTGTCTTTATCATTTGAAATTTTAATTTCTTAAAGTCTCTTGAATTTTAAAGGTTTCATGATTTTGGCTGCAAAAAATACATCAAAAACGTAATATTTTGAATTATTATTATTAACATTTTTTTTTAAAATATATTTTAGAATGTAAATTATTGCTGTGCAAAACTGCAGTTTTCAGCATCATTACTCCAGTAACGGTACTCCAGTGTCACAAGATGCTTCAGAAATCATTTTAATATGCTTATTTGCTGCTCAAGAAACATTTCTTATTATTATCAATGTTGAAAACATCTTGTGCTTCTTAATATTTTTTGTGGAAACTGACACTTTTTTTTTGAGGATTCTTTGATAAATAGAAAGTTAAACGGAACAGCGTTTATTTAAAATAATTTTTAAAACTTTACCATTTAAAAACTTTACTGTCACTTTTGATCAATTTAATGCAACCTTGAGAAAAAAAAAAATCTTCCTGACCCCAAAATTTTTAAAAATTGTGTATACAATAGCTAATTTTGGATATTCAATTGTAATTTATTTATTAATGCGTACTTTACCAGGACAATTTAATAATGATGTTAAATGAAATTTTTGTTTAATGTAAAATGATTTTATTTTTTCATACAGTAATTTGTAATGTTGTGATGCCCAAATTCACTTGTTGCAATTAAAATTATTAAAATTCTCAGTATCAACCACAATTTTAATATAAGTGTATTCCTAAAGCACAATTATATGGTTAGTTGCATTTTATGATTCACGCTTAATATTATTTTCCTTGCTGGCTGCAACCTGCCATATAAGAAACACTGCTTAATAGCATTATCTCCATGGATCTTCAGGCAGTTATTGGTGATGCAGTATGATGTTTAGCCCACATGACCGCTGTAGTTAGTCATCATAAACCGGGGGATGATTCAATGACCAACAAGTACTATAATCATTCTGTGATCATCACATGAACAAAACACTCTGTAATTTGGAAAAAAACAAGCTGTTTGTTGCCAGTGATTTTAAGCATGTTATTCCCATTGAGGAAGTTCTGAGAAACAGGCCCAGCTGTTCCTCAGCTGATGGATAGATGGCGTTGTAGAGCGAATGAATCTGTGCCTCCTTGGCAAACCAACACCGTGCAGGTCGTGTGAATCTGGCTCCATCTCAAAACGCTCTGAATTTAGTCATTCAGTGTGTAGCTACAAAGATTTTTTTGTTTTATTTGTTCCGTCCTGAAAAGGACGCCGGTGAGAAGGAAGTGGATCTTTAATCCTTGCATTGTTTCATTTTAGTATTGTTTATAACATTTCCACTTTACCTAATAAGGCCTTGTTTCCTGTGCTGCAAAATAATGACAAAAGCACATCTTGCAATTAATAAATCAGATGATGTTGCTAAAAAGAACATTATTTTATGTATTTGGTGTAATGAAATGTGTTTATGCGGTTTAAGGTTCAAAAAACATAATGTACATTATTTTTCACATAATGTACATTATTGTTTCTCCTCTGGCCCCACCTTTCTCAAACACATTGTTTTTTTTACAAAGCTCATCAGTCTGAAAAGCGAGGTGTGCTCTGATTGGCCAGCTATCTAGTGCTTTGTGATTGGCCAAATACCTCAAGCTTGTGACGGAAATGTTACACCCCTTGCCATACTGTGATGCATGTCCCGGTCAGAACACCGGCGCGGCAAGACAAAAACAATAAAACCCATTACAAACGAGCCATTTGTTGCATCCAGTGGGGAAATAATTAGGGATTATAATGACTCATACTGTGTTTTTACGCATTGCGTTGCATCGCGCCGCGTAAACATAAAACTATTTATGCATTTGTGATCAGAGAAACGACAAACAACAAGCACTATTCCACACCACCGGTTCTCAATTACAGTCCTCGCGGCCCCCTCTCTGCATATTTTGCATGTCTCTCTTTGTTAACACACCTGATTCAGATAATCAGCTCATCACGCTTCAGAAACTCTCAAGTGGTCAAACTTCACATTGCTTTCATATGCAATTTACCACATCCCTTTTTTACGATCATTCTGGTAGCACGTGAAGGCAGCATTAGTGAAAACAGGCAGAGACAATAGCTATGTTTCCATCCAATGTTAAGAATTAAATATTATGCACAAAATTGGAATATCGCATAAAACATTTGCGAATAAAATATTTTTTTTGTATACAGTAAATTACAAGCTTTAGATTGCGCAAACGAAATTCGGTCATGTTATCTTATTTTTGGAGCCTGCTGTTTTTGAACGCAGTTCTGGTAATTAATTATAACGAAGCACTTTGACAAGATAAAAAATAATTTTAAAAAATGAGTGGGTGGATTTTTACCATTATAGGCTGGTTGTTTTTACACACTGCGGCCACACAACTGTGTTCAAACACCTTATAAAAGTGAGTTTTGCGTAATAGGCCCCCTATTGTCCCATAGAATTGTCTTCCTTTTAATTAATGAGGCCTTGCCATGGTTAAGGCTAGAAGCGATACAACTAAAACTACTGGGCATGCGCACATCAATATAGCATAATTTTTGTCAAACTGTACAACAATAATTACTTTTTTTTTGCATTATGGTAAGGGGTAGGTCTAGGATTGGGGTAGGTGTAGATGTTAATAAAACGCAATATAATATGTAGAAAACTTATCAGTCCAGGGATTCAGTAAGCCAATGCATTCAAACAATCAGTCCAAAACCATTGGTGTTGTGAAGAAAACCAGGCAGATTATGAGCCCTCATGCATTGCACTGTGGGAAATACAGACTGCATGGCCAGGTGATACACAAACCCCATTTCTTTGTGTATATAGACATACATAGATGTATGTATATACATCTATACATGCATTCTCTGTGTTTTTATATATATATATATAATATATATATATATATATATATATAGATATATTATATATATTATTTATTTGTTTATAGATATATATATATATATATATATATATATATATATATATATATATATATATATAATATATATATATATATATATAGAAACTTAGTCACCCAGGCTTGCCCTGATTGGCCTGACAGGGGGCGCTACAGTGATCAAAAGTACGAAATCACTCATAAATCCTAAACTGCTCATTGTAGTCTCTTAAATCATGAGAATCATTGGCTCAAGATGAACAAAACACTCAAAACCAAACAAACAAAAAAAAATGTTTTGCAAACTAATCCTAGCTTTTTCGCCTGGTCAGAACCAAACCAGAGCAGAAAGATTCTCTGGAGAGAGAATATCAATAACTAGCAAAAAAAAAAATAGTTGAATTCCTGATTCACTCATGCAAAGGGACTCCGAAACATTTGAAAGAGGTGGGGCCACTTTTCCTAAAATGGCGATAAACATGTATGTATTTCTATGGCAAATTCCGTGTGATTGTTGAAAATGCTTTTCTTTCATGGGAAATTATTTGCAACATCATGAAATTAGTTAATCGCATGTGCTATATGACTTTAAAGTGCGTCAAATTCTGACACAAAAGAGAATAAATTGTTAAATAAGCAATTTATTCTCTTTTCAAGAAATTAAAATGGAATTTAAAAGTTATTCACAATGAATTTTGGTTGTTGCACAAAAAAAAGTTAGCAACAGCAACTAAGGTTGGCAGAGCTTAACAAAGGGTCAATTGACTATTGTCTCAGAGTATAGCACAGTTAGCTGGTCATTTTTGCAAAATAAACCCAGTTCAGGATGATCGGAACACAGAAGCATATAATAAATTGAAAAATGACGGTTCGTTTCAAGATCTTATTAAATCCACCCTCCTCCATTTTCTTTAATCTAGCAATGATTCTTCATGACGTATTTGTTCTTAATGGAAAAGCGTCTTAAAGACAAACATGGATTGAGGAAGACAAAAAGCTACAGGAGGTGCTCTGTAACCTATTGGTTCCAGGAACGTTCTCTCTGAACTCTTTCTGTGACCCCAATTTCATCCTATGTCCATGGTCTCTTTGGATGCCCCAGTCACCCGTAATTGGTTTTGACGGGTCTATGTTTTGCAGTGTGTGTGAACACGCTGTATTTGGTGTACCATGTCCATGAGGTTCATGGGAAGAAGCTAGCAAAGCCCTGCCCAAATCTAAACTTCCCCCTCCTCTTGTCTCCTCCTCTCCAATCCAGATCCATTGGCTGGGATCTCTGTGGTGGAATGCTGCTGGGACCCCCTTCTAACCTCCCCCCAACCCTCCCCTTGAGTTCACCCATCCACCCATTAGGAATTCCAGCAGGGCATTGTGGGTGGGATGAATGGGGTCAGAGCCAAGGAAACAAAGTAGGAAGTATTCACAAGAGTTTAGCCTTTGTTTATGACTGCTTGGTTTTTAATTTTATCCAAAACTTGGACAAGTGCTCTGACCACTGTTTCAAATGCTGCTTATAATATTGGTCTATCTATCTATCTCTATCTCCATCCATCCATCCATCTGTCCGTCTATCTCTCTATCATTCTGTCTAACATTGTTTGTCTGTCTGTCTAAATGTGACAACGGTCTAAAAACGGCCACATGTTAAAGTGCTGGTTATTTATGATGACTATGATTTCTGACTGTTTTGCAGCTCAAATTTATTTGGTTAAGACTTAGGGTTAGATCTCCCATCCTGACCTGCTGAAAACTGTGTAAAGCCTTTCTAACACCAGCTAGACTGACCAACTAAGACCAGCAAACCAGCTAAGTATAAAGCGAAAGTTTAGAGAGAATTGGTTGCGTTGCTATCTACTAGTACTACTATATATTATTTGAGAAAGAGCATGCCTGCTATGTTACGGCCTCTTTAATTGTGATATTAACCACAGAGACCTAGCTCTAAAGACCCACTGTAGTAGTGCACGCATCTTGAAAATACAACATTAATTTATTTCTACAAATCATTTTAGCCATATTTAAATCCATTCCTAAATTAGTTTTCCTTTAATAAAACAGTTTAAGGGAGTTTACTGGCTCCACTGTCCTTCTGGGGGCATCGAGTTCAACTGATGCAAAGCATCTGTACATTCTAATGAAAAAAAAACTGTCTTTCATTTATTGTTTGCTGTATTTGTGCAAGTGAATGAGCGTGGACTGGTTGGTGTATTTTGGTCTCACACTGAGTCTGTGGGTTGCGTTCTGTGTGTGGCGCGGGACCCCCGCTCCTCAGGAGGCTTTTGTGTGGGCCTCCAAAGAGGCCAAGTTCACAGAGACACAAAAGCGGGGAAGAAAACCGAAGGGAGTGGGGTGACAGGGGACAGCTATCAAAGGATATCAGCACATTCTTACAGCCGCTGCTCGCTAATGCATTGTGATTTGAATAGCGGAGCGGGTGAATGAAATGAAGACTTGTAAAGAAGATGAGAAACTGAATTTGATAATGCATGTCAGGCCTTGTGGAATTCCAGATGCTTTTGAAATAACTGAATGGGGAATTGGTTCTGTGAAATCATGAGATATAAAGATCATACGCTTTGTTTGGTTTTAAGAAACATGGTGCTTCTGAGTTGTTAGAAAGGCTGCAAAATCATAAATGTGCTGTAAATATATTTCATCCATATATGACAAGTGTATTAGGAGATAAAGTGCTCTCTTTTCAAACTCAATCAGCTCTTTTTCTCTGCTTTTCTTCGGAGACAGACATGTATCTCTCTCTTATTCTGTTTGGGAGTGGGTGAAGAGAGCAAGAGGGGCCCTAAATTAAATAAACATCACAGCCCTGATTGCTTCATCTCTGCTTTCCAAGAAAACCAGACATCCAGGCTGAGAATAAACTCTATTTGCATTGTCTCTTCCGGCCGTGGACCTCTAAGTGTCTTTTATTGAATCTGGTCTCATTAGAGAGCTGGACCAGCAGAGATGATGCTGCTGTAGACAGCACTCAGCTATAGCACTTATATCCAGAGAGATATATATGAACACTACACTGTGTTTTGGACCCGTAATGGATTCCTCCCCACTCTTGAGTTGCTACAAACTCTGTTGTTTACAGCGCTGATCTTGCGGGCTCATTAATTACGGATGAGATGGTGGTGTCGTGCATCCTGATTTAGTCATAATGACTAAGTTATTTTCATTGTGATGGAAAGAGAGATCTGCCTTGTGATCTCTCTGCTCTGTTAATGGCTTGCATTGCTACTACAATAGCAAAATGTATAATTATCCCTCTGATTAGCATATAACGAACACATTCCCATAATTGTACCTTAGTAACCAGTTAGCAGAAAATGCTGTAGTTAGTTTACGTGATAAAACTGTGTATAAATAAAATATGACAACGATTTTGAGAGCTTCTTACATGGTTTGAAGAAGATCTAATATTAATTAGAATGCTTGAAACTATGGTTACCATGATCACTTTTTGGAGAGGTTAGTACAATAGCACATTTGTTGATTTAAGTTAAACTGTGGAATGAAGGTTTTGACAAAATATGGGCTAGAGTGTCCAAAGAAAGATACTAATTTCTGATATTTCTTAACCATATTGTTACTGGAAAGAATGTAACTGGAAAGAATGTCAGCTAAACTTGGCATCTAATAAGGACAAATATGCTTAGTTTCAGCCTCCAAACAGCAAAAAGACCTTGAGTTCTGAAGGAGGCCAAACCGCCTGCCAGCATTGTCTGTCTCCATGCAGCGAAAGGGAGCAGAGCATGATGGGAGGTGGGATGGTGGAGAGGTGTGGTTCTCACCGGCTTCACTCTCTGAGAATTCCCGCCAACACCCCTGAACACACACTCACTCTTCAATGCTGTTTCCCAGTCATTGCCCTTCAATACATACTTGCGGAATGAAGGGGGTCACGATGAGAGCCAGGCCACAGGAGTGTATTGGTCAGATTGTGTGTATGAAAAAAACTAAATTATATAAAAACAAAATTATATATATATGTGTGTGTGTGTAAATTATATAAGTGTCAAAAATATATGTACTGTATGTACTGACCACCCAGAATAACTTAAAATGTACTAGAACCATCCAGAATTCCCTAACAACTCCATATAGATCTAAAACACCCAAGCAAGCACCTAGAACACCCTAAAAGAGCCATAGAAACATCCAGAATACCTTAGTAACACCCTAGAAACCATGTAGAACACCTGAGCAACCACCTACATTGCATTAAAAATGTCATAGAACAATCCAGAATACCCTAGAAACTATCTAGAACACCCTAAAAAGCCCTAGGACAACATAGAATACCTTAGTAACACCTTCGAAACCATCCCGAACACCTGAGCAAGCACTAAGAACACCTTAAATATGTCCTTGAACCATCCAGAATTCCCTAACAACTCCATAGAAACCATCTAGAACACCTCAGCAACCACCTAGAACCACCCAGAATACCCTAGCAATGCCATGGCAACCATCTTTAGCACCTTTTGCATTGTGCGAGTTGATTTGCATGTATTTCTGGTTTGCTTTGTAACACCAGTTTTCTTTGAAGTATGTTGGAGTAATAAATACCCTAATATATTAATACAGCAATTGTTCGGCGCCATTGTACACATCAACATAGAATGGTATAACAGAATTACCACATCATTTTTTTTTTTTTTTGGTTTGAGAGAAGAAATATACTAACAAACATGAGCAATGGTCTTAATCTGTTATCTTCAATCATAATCTGTAATCTGCCTTTGCAGTCCAGTGTTACACAGGAGATGTTTTCTAGAACCTTTTCCATTCTCCTCATTATATAGGCTTATCTGAGTTCCCAAATGCCTCTTCCTCAGCAGCTATCCTATTTGTGGAGTCAGATCTTTTGAAGAACGCTCTTAAAAAGCCCATTTAAAGGTCTGAGCAGCATATTGTTCGGCGAGAGATCAGAGAGTGAAGCTCAAAAGACAGAGGAAGAAAGAGAGTGAGCGTTTGGGGTCATACATCACTTAACTGGTCACATTAACTTGTAACAATGTGTATCTGAAGTGCTTAACCCATAGTGGACGGCCACTGGCTCCCTTCACAATAGTTTAAATCAGCGCAGGACAATGCCAGGGTCTCACAGAGGGCAGGAGATGGGCCGGGAATGAGAGCGTGGCTGCTACCTCTTCCTTTCTCTCCCAGTCTTCACATGCGATCTCCTTTATGGTCCCCTGTGGGGATACTTCCATGCATCACTGCACAATATCTTCCCTCATTATTTTTCAATTCCACAATTTATCACTTTCTACTCTTTAATGAGCTTCTTGTTGGTGCCCCAGTAATTCAAGACATTCACATTTTTTGAATCCCGGTAAATTGACTTTAATGAAACCTATTTATTGCTTCACTTCCATGGCACATTCTTTAACGTAATACATATTAGTATTTAATTGGGCACATTAAAGAAAAAAAAGTAGTTCATTCAGTTTTAATGGAATGTTTTAAGAGTGAATTGATGCCATCGGTCACATGACTCATATTTCAATGACTTAATATTACATTTATTCTCATTACAGCATACCAGTATGAAAATACCAAATACCAGTGTTTGATCTATCTATCTGTTCTCTAAACCATTTTATTTATTTATTTATTTTGAAGACAAGGAATATTTTGCTGAAGTTAAGACTTTTTTCCCACTTTTTGGAGCCTGACTGCTTCATTCAATTTTATGGACAAAAAATTTAAACATCAGCATTTGTTCCACAAAAGAAGTCGTCATAGAAGTCGTTTATAAGGTCATAAAAGAAAGTAAATAAGGACATGCTTGTCATATTGTCATATAAAACAATTCGTTTGATTAAGCACCCTGACATAACCTACTGAACATAACTAGCATAAAAGTGACATTTAACTATGTAAATGTCAATGAGTAACGCAGACACTTCTGCAAACATCTGCAAATTCTAAATGGATTCATACGTTACTTATGAAACGATAATTTTAACAATATATAGCCATAAAATTATGCATTGTAAAGCTATATTTCATGGTCATAAAATATTTTTAACCATAACTCACAGTTTACCCAGTTGACTAGCATTTACTGGAGCATTTTCGCATTAGTTTAGCGTCAAAGTTACTGTCATTTTTCCAGTCCTCGTGTATTATGTTTTGTGACAATGGCAAAAATGCATGTTTGTTTAATCTATTTTTTTTTTCTTGAGGCACCCTCACACCCTTTGCGTGTGTGCTCATAATGAGAACACTTTTGCTCCTTGTCCCCATGCACTTCCCAAACCTGATCCCAGAGCAATAATGAGCTTCTGTGTGTGTGTGTGTGTGTGTGTGTCTTTAGGGGGAAGGGATCCTGTTCCTGTTATTGTTAACTGCAGTCGTCCCCATTGAACCCTTTAGCTCAGTCCATATCAGTCATGTTTTTGAGGTTTAGTCTTCAGAAATGTTTCTGAGGCTCTGAATCTGAATACATCCTTCATTAAAGGCTATGCATTTAAAGGTTGCGGTTTGTCTTGGGATTTCCACCAAACTGTCAGCGGGCCGCCCCGATGTCAAAAATCATGTCACAGGGGACTCGTGAAAATAGATCTAATCTCCTATTTCATATCAGCGCCATGCAGAAATGCCCTAGTTCGAAACGGAGATCTGTGTGGCATGTGATTTCCTTCACAATTAGAGCAGTGTTGTAGATTATCAGAGTTTGACTAATGAGAAATCCTCACATGGGAATGTCGCTGTTGAACATATGAGAGAACAGAGCAGCTGCTAAACAACACACACGTTGCAATCACATGCATGCGATCTGTTGTGAGTAAGTGAGTGTGTTTGACAGGCTGCAGGGTATCACCGCTTACACATGTGCCGTATCATCCCGTGGGAAGTGGGCGGTCATGTGCTCTAGAGGAAAAGGCCTTCAGTTGTGATTCAAAGGAATCAGAGAAAGGCCAAGAAAGGGTTTAGAAAAGACCTGCGGGCTACAGTATTCATAGCTTCACCCTCATCAATATACCATTTCCCTCATGCTTAACCTTTACTAAATAAGCCATGTGACATGTGCACTAGTGCATGTGAGCTTGTGTGCGTAAGTGTGTATAAAAGTGTGGGCGGATTTAGAAAGTTTGCTGTCGCATAACAGATTAAATACATCATGACAAACGGTCTGTTTATTGATGATTACATAGGCTTTGCTCCAATACTTGCCTGTGTAAATGGCCTTTCAAGGCTTCTAAGACGCTACTGATGCAAAAGACTAATCAAATATGGCAAAAATTATTTGCTTCATCATTATTTGTGTCTTGTTTTCCATTAAAATATTTAGGTAACACTTTAGTATAGAGACCAATTCTCACAATGAACTAGTTGCTTATTAGCATGCCTATTATCAACATATTGGCTGTTTATTAGTACTTACTGTATAAAGCACATATTCTGAATGACCATATTCTACAGTACATCCCCCTACATGATAACTAAATTTAACAACTACCTTACTAACTATTAATAAGCAGCAAAGTAGGAGTTTGAGACTAACGTCGTAGTATATTTATATTTATATTTTTTAAGACAAATTTGTGTAGAGTATTGTATAAGATTTTACGACTTGAATATAGCTTGACAATGGCTTGAATTAAGTTTATATTTTAACAAAATTTAGTTTAACAAAAAGTAATGACTGAAGCAATGACAGTTCTAAATCAGGAAAAAATCTGTAATATCTGAATCCGTTTTGTTCCTCTAGTAATAATACATTTTTAGGATGTAACGGTACACGTATTCATAGCAAATATTTTCGGTATGGGTCTTTCGGTTAGGTACACGTGTACCAAACAAATCATTCAATTTTTTCAGGAAATTCAGACAATAAATGCTGTTTTGGCGCTCTTTGATATGGCAAGACAGATCGCTGTTTAAACACATCAGTTCTAACAGCAGTGCAGAGCACGAGTGGGCGCATATGATGTTGCTAAAATAAAATGATTTGTGTAATGCAATGTGTTTATGCAGTTTAAGGTTCAAAAAACACATTATTTTCCACATAATTTACATTATTGTTGCTCCTCTATGCCCCACCTTTCTGAAACGCATAGATTTTTACAAAGTAAAGTGTGAGCTGATTGGCCAGCTATCCAGTGCATTGTGATTGGCCGAATTCCTCAAGAGTGTGACGGAAATGTTATGCCCCTTACCATACTGTGACGCCGTGTCCCGGCATGACAAGACAAAAACAATAAAACCCATTATAAACGAGGCATTTGTTGCATTCAGTGGGGACATAATTACTGATTATAATGACTTAGACTGTCTTTTTACGCGTTGTGTATCGTGCTGCGTAAACATAAAACCCTTTCTGCATTTGTGATTGAAGAAACGACAAACATCAAGTGCTACTCTAGACTGCTCAAAACTCGCGTTTGAATCAAGTGTGTCCTCAAAGTGAAGTCCTCAAAAGTGAAGGCATCACGTCTCGATCGCCCCCCAGGTGGCTAGTCCCAGTATAGGTCAAAAACCCCACCCTTTCCATGTAATCTAATGGGACGTGATACAAACTAAATAATTAAATTTCACTTCAAATATTTTGTTTTCAAACATGGTTTTTGTCATTTGATGTAGATTTTATCACGCTGATGTAAGTTAGGGTGTTTGTTTTTAAAATAAGTTTGGTTTTAGTTAGTTATGTGATGCTATAAAAACGGGAGTGTGACGTCATGATTGACAGCTGAGACTGACAGCTTCTCTGAGCGAACTGAGGCGCCAATTGACTTTTTCGTGATCTTCAGGATGAGATTGGAGTTGTATTTACCTTATTTTAACACAAGCCTCTTATATGGACCAGTCAGGCTAATTTAAAAAAGGGTCAAGGGCGTGTGTTTGCGATTGACTCATGAAGTGTGGGTGGGACGCGGCTCCACTCTGCTCTCTACTGTGCAGACTCTGGTCCTGAGTTCGCTACTGCGCAGACTTTGGTCCCAAATAAGCGCAATATGGCCGCGCCCTATTGGGACAATGGTGGCTTCACTTTTCTTCAGTGGAAGTGAATGAAGGTGGGCCGGCCATCTATTTTTACAGTCTATGGTTTGAATCATCAGTGGCAAATTCTTTAAATATGAAAACGTACTTACAGGCTGTGAGTCAGAAGTGCCAGACTGTCCTTGCAAAGTTGGAATTGCCCCACTTTATAGAAACAGCCACCATCATTGTAGGCTACTCTCCCAGGAAACAGTCCTCGTCCTCCATAAAATGCACTGGACACATCTGAATATTTGGCTTGAACTGTTCCGGAACAGTGCTGTAAATACAACTTAACCACTGATTTCTAGTTGTGTCCTCTTTTGGAAGGCCAAACAAAGTAGTTTTGCTTTCAACAACGAAACACACAGCATCTCCACAACATGGCGGCGGCGTCAACAGCGAGAATAAAAGTTACACCTTCTTTCTTTGCGTGAATATTTGGGCAGCATTATGCAAATCTTCCCACATTGTGACGTGGACATGTGGGGGCGTGTTAGAATGAGCCGTTTAAGGTAGGGCTGATTGACTCTTAACTTTTATTAAGAATATCTCTTTGGATTTGAGACTTTAGTCTTTGCAACTTTACAGATCTTCTTTAGCACCAAGAGCTTGTAACACTCCAAAGAGAAAGGAAAAATTGAAATCACATCATATTACCCCTTTAATTTATTTAAATGGTTAACAATATTGTCCACACAGCTGACACCTTTACCTGTTGTAGTTTGTTCAAGTTGTGCCCAAAATAGACACTGCTTTTCTGCACTTTTCTGCACTTTCACTTCGCACGTCTCCATTATTTTTGATCTCTTACATTGCACAACTGGAGGTGCTTTTAGCAGGTGTGCTGTCAGCGTTGTCATTCAGTAGAGATGAGGACTGTTCCAAAATCTTTTTTTCCACTAAAACTTTGATGCGCATCGTCTCAGTTTATTATGTCAACATAACATAAGAAGATTACAAAACAATGAAGAAAAAATGCAAATTTTTAAGTCATAACATGTAAATTTATATAGTCGCCAGTGGCGACAGCAAAAATTTGCAAATTAATATTTTGGTCACAGTCTTGGAGCCCTGCACTATGTAAATACAACTAGAAATTGTATAATTTAGAAGTTAATTTAAAAACTGCATTATGAAATTAACATGTTTGCAAACTAGTGTTTGAGTGTTGATTTATTATAGTTAAAAATAAATAGTTATTGAATTTCGGCTCTTTTGTTAATTGTAACCTTATAGTAATGTAAATGGGCTCTCTATAGATCTCTATATGTAGATTTTTATTTAATTGTACTTGAATATATTTAAAGGAAAAGCAATTTGTTCAGTAAAACATTATTTAATTAAAAAAAAAATATATATATTATCTTTTTCCTCCTGCTGTACCGAAACCATACCGAACCGTGACATCAAAAACGAAATATATGTAACGAATCGTCATGTTTGTGTACCGTTACAAAATAAAAATACTATTTGTATAAGAGCAATAAGGTACGAGAGGCGTGCTGTATCGTGAATAAATCATGGCCGAAGGGCGTTGTTAGGCACGATGTGAAAGATGATTTTCTCTCTCATCTTGTTTCTACATTAGTCATACACTATTGCACAACCAGGAAGCGACATCAATTTAACATTTGTCCCCTCCAGCATCATTGCCCTGTGACCTACTCTAGCTCTCTTTCTGTCACTTAACACCTGTTCATCTTCCCAGGATGCTTTGCTCCTCTTCACTTTTTGGTGTCTGACACACTTCCACCTGCTTGGGCCTGTCGTACTCGATAAAACAATACAGATTTGTTAGCCCACACCTGCACCGCTCCACCTGTTCAGAGTCCACCATGACTAAACCTCACTGACTTATCAGTTTCACAACTGTCATGACAAGTCATGGGCCACAAAATGCCTCTTTAAACGGCTATAAAAGTCTGTTTTCTGTCTATGAGCTGCTCATCTTTACTCTTATCTGCAGCATAGGGTTGGTTCAGGCTGTGAAGGCCAGGGATCCATCATCGGCCGTGTCATTAATCCTAATTAGGTTACAGATGATGGCATGGCACTAGACCTGAAGTCTGTTATATTGAGCAGGAAATTTACAGCACGTCTGATCGCAGGTGTAACGCACAGTAGCAGCTGGATGAAGCGGGACTGCTTAATGCATTAATGCTCATCCGGGAGGGGCGATGAGGGGTAATTATCTCTGACAGAAGCTCCTTGTGTTGTTATGGGCAGTATAATAAAGGTTATTTCTAATACGAGTGTCAAGAGAGTTATAGATTTAAACCCCAATGAAGGGTTTTTAACTCATAAATGAATATTCTGTCATTATTTTTCACCTTCAATTTGTTGAAAATCTATATGACTGACTTTTCTCTATGAAAAAAAAAAGATGAGGAATATTTATGGTATTTAATGTAAAACGATATGGATGGATGTTGTCCATCTTGTAAAGTCAAAGGACAGAAATTAGCTTAAACGTTTAAAGCACATTAATGGTCATCAAGTTTTGTTAAAAAGAATGGCAAAAATTTCACTTCCAGAGTCATATGTGTTTGGAACAACAAGGGTGAGTAAATGATAGACTAAACCTTTTATAATTATACTTAATAGTGACAGTATTAGTGTTGTTAGTGTTAACTAAAACTGACCAAGCTGAAACAGAATATTACATTAAAATTTAAAATGAGAATTAGAAATGTTCCCTTTGCAACTAACTGAAATGAAGTGTCTCAGTGGTAGAGCATTGCGTTAGCAGCACAAAAGGTTGTGGGTTCATTTTCCCATAATTAATGTCTGCGGTTATGACTTGATAAATATCTTAAAGAGTAACTAAAATTAGATTTGAAAAAAAAAATAATAATAATCTGAAAATATAAAATAGAAGATAATTCAAAATATTAATAAACACTATAATAGTATATAAATAGTTCAACATCACACTATACAGTATGACCACAAAAAACACAGAAATTTTTTTTTTTCAATATAGTCTTTGAAACTGTATTTTACAGTACAGTGTAAATTACATTACTGTGTTTCTCCATCTTTTCGGCACAAAAACAACTTCAAAACCGATCAAAACAAAAAACTGCTTTTAGTATGAATAAGATGCACAGCGAGAGCTTCAAAACCGGTTATCACTAAAAATTATGCCTCATCATACGGTCATGCATTTTATATTTCATCCTTTTCAACAGGTCCTGATATTTACATTTGGCTCTTCTGGCACAGCTGTAAATGTTTTGGCAGCTGTGTTCTGTGATTACAGGAGCAGAGGCTACGGTGAATCCAAAGTGTCATGCTGGGAGATCAGGCAGGCCGCGGCTAATGAGAAACACTGTTCACGTGATCCGCAGGGGTGGCCCGTGCTGCGCCGGAGACACCCAGACAGGTGTTGGCAGTCACATTGCTATGGTAACTGAGAGATGACACCTTCGAATGTTTATCAGTACAGAATTAGCCTCATGCGGGCGCTAACAAACCTTTGGTTTGGGTACAGCGCCTCGACACAAATTAGATCGGAATGATCCGACCCGCCCTGCTGCCAGCAAAGCAGGAGAACATGCAGATGTTTACATTCCAGACCTTTGATTACATCTCATCTGAATATTTGCAGTACTATCAGTACTTGGTGGCACTGAAGTTCATGGTAATGTCACTCTGATAGCTGGTGGCAGCAGGACTGTCTTGTAGAATCACGTTAAAATGTAAAATGTTTGCTTATGCATTGAATGGTTAGTTAATTCAAAAATATTGATATTTATCATTATTTATGCACACTGATGTTGCTTCATACCCATATGCAGAAACATATTACAAGTCTTCTAAAGACATTTGCTAGCAATAATGAGAACCAGTGACATCAAACCTGTTACAACACATTTCAACGTACCATATTTGAAATGAATTTGACTTACGGAAGTTTATTTGAGAACTATGGGGAAGTTTGTCAGCAAAGTTTCATGACATTTTGAGAAGCAACAATGCATAATGATGTGTGCACACCAAAAGCAAAACAAATATTCGCATCACATTACTTGCTTTAGATCACTCGCGGGATGTTTTTCACATCACTTGCACTAATAAAAAACACAATGCTCTCTTCCATTTTCTGATACAACCAGATGTGTTAAACCAGACATGTCAGTAAACTCTTTGCTGATTCGCTTGTGTGACTATGCGTCATATGAATTTTCTGCTTGAGTTGAAAATCTCAGTCGCATCACCCGGGAGCAAATTCACGTCGAAACATTATGTTGCAGGTAAATATCATGAGCAAAAATCAGCAGCCTAAAGTACACTTACATGAGGAACTTGTATCTGTGGTTTTAAAAAAAAAGTACCATAACAAAAACTAGACTAACTAGTATAGATTTCATACATTATTAAAGACAAGTAAACATTCAGTTATAAAATAAGAACAAACAAATTATATATGAATGATGATGAAATGTGAAATATCACTGCATAGTTTTCTTTTTAGAAATGAAATATAGACTAATCCTCATCACAAAAGTTATTCAATCAAAATCAGTGAAAGATTTTTCTTTTGTTCTTTTTTTACATTAATGGCACAGACAGCAACAGGAGTAAGCTGCTGTCACTTTAAGACCTAATGCACAGATCAAATATATACGTTTACATATTTGGTCTATTTCTCTACTGTTTACTTTCATTTAAGACACTTTTGACATAATTTTGTTTGGATTTGTCCATTCAAACACTTGATGTCAACGAAAGAGAATAGAATTCAGTATTTAGTGTGTGTGTGTGTGTGTGTGTGTGTGTGAGTGTGTGTGTGTGTGGGAGCAAAATCACCTTGCACCTTGCACTAAATGGCGGAAACCGAATCGATAAGTGAACTCAAAATGTGCATGTTATCGAATCCACAATTCTTAGAAATTTTGAACCAGTATTAAAATGGAACCAACCCCTCTGGTCGACCAGCTATGGTGTTTTTATTAAGAGAGAAGCATATAAAAATATAAAATTTTTTTTACTGTATATCTCAAAGTATCTGTATTTTGGTTTCCTGAGTTTGCTGAGGTTCTTAGTGGGTCTGTAAAGGTTGAAAACCTTGCTTCAACACATATTTGATGTTTAATTTTGGATTTGCTGAACCTCTCTAGCTTCATGCTAACATTTTAGAAGCAGTTGACACTTGATAAGTAACCATATCCAGCCTTGACAAGGACTCTCTAAATCAGTATTTGCAAAAATAATCGCCATGTGACTCCAGCATTTCTGTCACAGCCCTTCTGTAATCATCCGACCTCACAATGAAATCATAGGATGGCCGGGAGTCACATGATCTTATCTAAGACAGAATACTTTGTGTGTCCCTCACGCCAAGTTCCCGATCTTCGCATTCCAGCGTCACATTCCCCCAGTCACAGGCTCGTGGTCCCTGATTTGAGTTGTTCTGGAGCACGGGCCCCCGGCGCGGAGGTCTAATGTCGGGCCTGGCGTAAGGCCATGTTCTCTTTGGCCATATAAGGATGCTTTCAGTTCTCTTGTTAGCTGTGTTATTCTTAGTCTGTTTTGAGTGTGAAATAATGACATCGCCTGGAAGACTTACCATGAATGGAGTTGGAAGCGATGTGGAAAACACTTTCCTGGTTTACACTTTGATATCGAGGAACTGAGCATCTGGTGCTGGTGGTGTTATTGTTATTGGAAATCCGTTGTGTTAGTCAGAACTGCATGTTTCTGATAAACATTAGACATGGGTGTTACTGCAACAAGTTGGCGTTTAAATGAGTCACATCTAGAGGAATTACGTTTATCTTTTGTGATATTCAGAACGTTGATTGTACTGTTAAAAGTCAACACAAATTTCGATTTGCAACCCATTTTACGTCTGTAAATTGATGCATTTCCAATTAAAACATTATATTTAATGAGACAAATGTTGAGACAGACTGTATGCTTGGTTGCTAAAACAATGCTAAAGTTTTTATACAATAGTCTGTTCAGCCAAAGTGACGTCACAGGAAAAAGAAAACTTGTATGAGAGGAAGAGTAGATTATTATATTTTGGTAAATGATTACAAAGACAAATCATTTTTTGATTTTGCAATAACATCCACTGATGAAATCTACAGTAAGATCAGAAACATGTATTAAGAAAGTAAATAGGGTAATTTTTTTCATTTTGTTGACTTAGGTTGGTAAGCGGCAAAAACAGCTTGTTCTGTATTTTAGCATATTTTAGGATGGCACAATTGTAGCAATGTATTACTGTCCATGTTTAAGCACCAACAATGCCTATTCGACTTTTTTTTCTTTTTTTTTTTAAAGCTGAGTCTTGATTATTATATTTAAAATAAATAGTAACTAAATTTAAATTTGGGCTCTGTTGGTAATTGTAACCTTATAGTAATGTCAAAGTGTTCCCTATAGTTTAGAGCATTTTTATTGTAATTAATTAAAAATGTAATTATAATTTAATTACTATAATTAATTTTAAAAAGAACAGTTTGTTTAGTAAAACACTGTTTAATAAAATATATATATTTTTTTTTCACCTGCTGTACTGCAACGCTGATGCGCTGTTTTTTTTTTTTCAAACCAAAGTGTGTGTAAGTGTAGATGAGGTGTTGCTGTGTCGGGGCTGATACAGAAGAGCATACACCACCTGCGTACTGCTAAGATTTGTCAAAATGGCACTACGCTGATTTGGAGAGACACAGAGGAGAGGAATTGTTGAATAAAGTCATTATTTTTGTTTTCTTCGTGTACAAAAAGTATGCTCGTCACTTCATAACGTTACGGTTAAATCACTGATGGCAAATGGACTATTCTGACGATGTTTTTCATACTTTCCTGGACCTTGACACTGTTATTTATTTGGCAGTCTATGGGACAGTCTCAAGCTTCCCGATTTTCATCCAAAATATCTTAAATTGTTTTCTGAAGAAGAACGAAGCTTTTATTGGTTTGGACAACATGGGGGTAAGTGATTAATGACAAAATTTTCATTTTGTGGTGGAGTATCCCTTTAAGAGGACAGGGTTTGGAGAGAAGCTATGTGGGTTTTTGTTTGCAAAATGTTCAAATTAATTACATTAAATTGCTTACAGCACCTCTAATTGCTTATAGTTTGAGCAATATTACATGTTTATTTAGGCTAAGGTTAACAGGTAAGATAGCTAGAGATGTGTGCATGCAGATTTATTCACAGGTTTCCTTACATTTATGTGTGGGAGTGTCAGATGAAGTGGACACTAGCTGTCTCAGCGATATAAGCGATTCTAAACATTTGCCCACTTCATCTTAACTGCTATCCATTTGTGAGGCAATTATCATGCCTTATTGTCACCTCTTTAACATGCTGAACATCAGTCACATCTGTTTGGAATAAACTCTATGATCCACTTTAGCATCGCAGAGATAATGTAAGATGTGTAATAGCATTTGTTTTAGACCAGCATGGATCATGTATAATTAAACAATCCTTTTTCTCTACCTAATTGCCCCCTTGTTTCCTTTCTGCATTCCTGTTTTTTCCATCCCTTCCCCCACCAAATGTCATCGCCAGCGCGGCTGCTGATATCGCAGGACAGGACGGTGTGATTGACAGTCCCACGTCAACCCAGCTCGCCATGGCAACACCTCCTGTCGCATTTGAATAATGAGTGTTCGATATGTCGGGATTAACAGCCCTAAATGTCATTCAGCATTTAAGGCTGCAGGAATTCCCTGCACTTGACAGCCGTCGCTGCTGGTGCTTTTCCACCGGGGCTAGCATGATCAAGTGTGAAATAGATGTTCTCTTCGAACCCATCGCCCCTCCAAACACACGCACTGCTCCCCTGAGAGTGTTTCCTGGCAGCTGTCATTACACTAAGGTGTAAGGTCTCCCTCTAAAGTGGACCACGCTGAGTAAGAGCGCAGTGGGCTGTAACACTAGCTAGTGCTCGCGGCTAACAGCTGTCGTGCCTAGGTCACCTTACACACAAACATAACTATACATAACTGAGAGAGGTCTACCGAATCACTCTGCTATTTTTAAAGCTGTGCGAACTTCATCCCACAAGGGATTTGAACTAATTTGACAAAAAAGGAGGCACATATAACCTGTGTGTGGGTTGGGGAGGTGGGTTCTCCCAGGGTTAAGCATTATTTAAGATTAATGAATTAAAATAATTCTTGTCCCTTAGAAATTAATGAATTTATTTATTTATTGGCCAGGTGCCTGAAAAATCCCTTGTCACCTACAACTGGTACTTTATGTATGTATTTCATTTTTGAATTTATTTTCCATTTTATTTTATTTTATTTTATTTTGTTATTTTTAATGATTTTATATTTGTCAGATGTTTGAAAAAAAAGTTTATTTTAAAATTAATTTTAAATTTTTTTTATTAAAAAATATTTTATTCATTTTTATTCTTTAATCTTTTATTTATTTTTCATTTTTGTTTCATTTGGAATTTTTTTTTTTCATTGTTTGATTTTTGTCAAGTAAACCCATTCTCCCCTACATATGGTAATTTATTTTTTTGTCTTTTTCGTTTTTTCATTTTTGTATTTTTATTTCTATTTTTATTTATATGATGCAAAAAAGAACATTATTTTGTGTATTTGGTTTAATGTGTTTATACAGTTTAAAGTTAAAATACAGATTATTTTCCACATACTGTACATTAGTGTTGCTCCTCTGTGCCCCGCCTTTCTGAAACGTATAATTTTTTACAAAGCTCATCGTTCTGAAAAGCGAGGTGTGCTCTGATTGGACAGCTATCCAGTGCATTGTGATTGGCCGAATACCTCAAGTGTGTGACGGAAATGTTACGCCCTTGCCATACTGTGATACCGTGTCCTGGTCAGAACACCGGCGCGACAAGACAAAAACAATAAAACTCATTACAAATGGGGACATAATTACTGATTATAATGACTTGTACTGTCTTTTTACAAGTTGTGTTGCAACGTGCTGCATAAACATAAAACCATGTCTGCATTTGTAATCGGAGAAACGATAAACAACAAGCGCTACTCTACACTGCTCAAAACCTGAGTTTGAGTGGCAAATTCGTTACATATTTAAACGTACTTACAGACTGCGAGTCAGAAGAGCCGGCATTGTAGTCTTCTCTCCCAGAATCAGGAAACAGTCGTCCATAAAATGCGTTGCACATATCTGAATATTTGGGTTGAACTGTTCTGGAACAGTGTTGTAAATACAACTTAACCACTGATTTCTAGTTGTGTCCTCTTTTGGAAGGCCAAACAAAGTAGTTTTGCTTTCAGAACAAAACAGCGTCTCCAGGACATGGCGGCAGTAACAATACTACAGCGAGAATCAAAGTTAAGCCTCCTTTCTTTGCGTGAACATTTGGCTGGTGTTATGCAAATCTTCCCACACAGTGACGTAGATGTGGGGGCGTGTTTAAACGAGGCGTTTTAGGAGGGAGTGGACGAGTCTTAACTTTTATAAAGAATATCTCTTTGGGTTTGAGACTTTAGTCTTTGCAACTTAAGGGATCTTTTCAATTCACAAACAGCTTGTAACACTCCAAAGAGAAAGGAAAACTTGAAATCGCATAAATCTTAAATAAAACGAAAATCAAACCGTTTCTCATTTCTCTTTATTTCTGTTTAAGTAGAAAATCAAATGACCAAAAGATACACGGACCTTACTTACTAACTGTTTTTATTATTTGTTTATTTGTTTATTGATTTATTTATTTTTATTTTTCATTTTGTTCAATATTTTTTTTTATTATTTGATGTTTGTCAATTTTTCCCCATTCTTTTTTAAATTGCCGCTTCCTTTTTTCCATCTTCCTTTCCTCCATCCTTCCTT